>NW_026598214.1:0-49622 GCF_029784155.1 Uranotaenia lowii | reverse complement strand
TATTCTCTACCGTGAAAGACGGAGAATTGAGAATAAAAACCCCCGTGAATTTAAATTATAAATATTAAGTACTTTTAAAAATCGGCCGAACATGATCGAAATTTATCTTTTACTATAAGCTATCGATCTTCTTCTATAATTCTTTTTACTTTCCTATTTCCCTTTCTATCTTTTCTCCTCTTCTTAAAAAAAAAGTGCTATACCTAGCTTAGCTTGTTTGACTACTCATATCCATGAAGCCCGAAATGCTTTGATTAGTCTTCAAAAATACCACCATTTTCTCATGGTTTAAATAAAAATATAATATTATATTGTATCGAATCATCCAATGCATTTCGAATTTCATGATCGCTGGCGTGGCTTAGTAGAACGAGATCCACATCGCCAATGGTTGCTACTCCGCGATTGATCGAGGCCATCAATTTTGTACAAGGGCCAAAAGAATGCAGCTTAGGATTAGCAACTCATTCTCAATGCACAAAACTCATGCTCTCCCTTTAAAAACTGATCAATAACGGGGCCGGCCACGTCCTAGTAGTCAAAGAGGGATGAAGGAAGGATTGTTAGTAAGATACTTTTTAAGGATCAACCATAAATCTGTTATTTCAGTTTTCTTCAAAAGCTTGTTTTAAAAAGTTCTGAAATAATGACCAAGTAGGCTCACAACACATATTAGAGTGTAGAGTGAAAATGTGGAGCGATGATTAAAAAAAGGTCATAACATTGAGCAAAATTTCCGTTACTTTAACGTATCCTGATTTTTATTTCGAAAGTTCTCTGATTTTTGAAAAAAAAAAAAAATGTTGGCAACCCGGACCACCGGTCTAAGACAAAGACTTTTGTCGTAGTTTATCCCTGGCCTGTCGATACCTGTTCCGTGTGCCGGGATCAGCCATCAACACCACCCGAACCGGAAGGTCGCCACACGTGGTGTGGTCCCGCGTCATCTTTACCACCAGGTATGAGCTCTTTAGAAAATTATCTCGGCTAATACTCACACCTCGATGCCACGCCGTATGATCATAATCCTGTCCCAATAAAGGGTCATCGACTTCTGACCAGCATGCATCTGAACTTATTTGTATGTAGATACATAACTTATTCTGCTAGTGCTATGCCTATGTGGAGTGTTCCTCTTCTTTATATGACCTTTCGGTTCTGTAGATGATCCCGTCATACTTATCTTGGATTTAACTAGGCAGATCTTCAGTGTTACCAGCGTCTTCTAACAACTTTCTTGGCCTGCTACTTTCCTCTGTCGCTCGTATTGCTTACTCACTTCTTGAATCATATTAAGGTGAGATAAACACCTCGTTAATTTTTTTTGTTTTTCTCTACATGTTATTCGCACCCAGGTTTTGAGAGCCACACTCCTAATTTTAATAGCTGCAGCGTGCACAGGTCCAACTGGTTCAAACCACGAAAAAGCAAAGACAAAAACAAACACGATGGTGTGCATAATATTAGTATCAACAACCGATGAATGTTTCGGGCAAGTGTTCAGCTTCGTTTGTATTGGCAAACGCAGTAAGCCAAGCCAACTGCCGTTGCTGTCGCTCTCCACGGTGAAAACATTTGTTCACTATAGTTTGTGTTGATTTACAGATTCTCTACGGGAGGTTCAGCTAAAAATCTCTGCGATGCGACCATGCAACATAATCGACCATGTGGCACAATCTGATTAAGCAATAAAATCAACCATGTGACAATATCCGATCATGCATTTAAATCGAAGATGTGACATAATCTGATCATGCAAGATTTTCGACCATGCAACATATTCTGACCATGTGAAAAAATCCGACCATGCTACATAACTCGATCATGCAACATAATCCGACCATGTGACATAATCCGACCATGCAACATAATCCGACTATGTGACAAACTCCAACCATGCAACATAATCGACCATGCAACATTATCGGACCATGTGACGAAATCCAACCATGCAACATTATCGACCATGCAACATAAACCGACCATGTGACATAATCCGACCATGCAACATAATCGGACCATGTGACATAATACGACCATGCAACATAATCGGACCATGTGACATAATCGACCATGCAACATAATCGGACCATGTGACAAAATCCGATCATGCAACATATCGGACCATGTGACGAAATCCAACCATGCAACATAAATCGACCATGTGACATAATCCAACCATGCAACATAATCGGACCATGTGACATAAATCGACCTTGCAACATAATCCGAACATGTAACGAAATCCAACCATGCAACATAATCGGATCATGCAACATAATCGGACCATGCAACATAATCGGATCATGCAACATAGTCTGGCCATGAGACATAATCCGACCATGCAACATAATTGGACTATGTGACATAATCGCCCATGAAACATAAATGGACCATGTGACATAATCCGACCATGCAACATAATCTGACCATGCCTTTGACCGCAGATTCGTGGGAAGTCATCAGGCCGGCTTCATGGAGGGACGGTCTACGACGGACAAGATATTCACATTACGGCAAATCCTCCAAAAATGCCGTGAACACCAAGTCCCTACGCACCATCTATTCATCGACTTCAAAGCCACATACGACACGATCGACCGTAACGAGCTGTGGAAAATCATGGACGAGAACGGCTTTTCCGGGAAGCTGATCAGACTGATCAAGGCGACGATGGATGGAACGCAGTGCTGTGTGCGGATTTCGGGTGAATTGTCGAGTTCATTCGAATCGCGCAGGGGGCTTCGACAAGGTGATGGTCTATCCTGCATGATGTTCAACGTGGCGCTAGAAGGTGTTATTCGACGAGCGGTGGGCAAAATGCGGGGCACGATTTTCAACAGATCCAGTCAACTTATCTGCTTTGCCGATGACATTGATATAGTCGGCAGATCATCTGCGGCGGTGGAAGACATCTATCGCAAACTGAAACGCGAAGCAGGAAGGATTGGGTTGATGATTAATACGTCCAAGACGAAGTACATGCTGGCCTGCGGATCCGAGACTGACCGAACCCGCTTGTCCAGTAGTAACAAGGTCACGATCGACGGCTACGAGCTGGAGATAGTCGAAGACTTTGTCTATCTCGGCTCACTGGTGACCGCAGACAATGACACCAGCCGTGAGATCCGGAGGCGAATTATCAGCGGAAGTCGTGCCTACTATGGACTCCACAAGCAACTGCGGTCGAGAAGACTTAGCCCTCGCACGAAGTGTAACCTGTATACGACGCTCATTAGACCGGTTGTTCTCTACGGGCACGAGACATGGATATTGCTCGAGGAGGACCTGCGTACACTGGGGGTATTCGAGCGACGAGTGTTGAGAACCATCTTTGGCGGCGTACAGGAGAACGGAGTGTGGAGGCGAAGGATGAACCACGAGCTCGCGCGACTCTACGGCGAACCCAGTATCCAGAAGGTGGTGAAAGCTGGCCGGATACGCTGGGCGGGACATGTTGCGAGAATGCCGGACGACTGTCCTGCAAAACAGGTGTTCGCTACGAATCCGGTAGCAACAAGACGAGCGGGGGCGCAACGAGCGTGGTGGTTAGACCAAGTGGAGCGTGATCTGGCGAACGTGGGGTGCCCGAGAAATTGGAGAACGGTTGCCATGGACCGAGTGAATTATAGGAATTATGTTCGTCAAGTTATGTCGTGAGACGGAATACCATGTAAATAAAATAATAAGTTAAATAAAAACGTTGGGGTCCAGAAAAACATCTATTAAAAAAATTTTGCTCTGATTTTTTGACTTCAGATGATTCTGTGCTGAGATACAGTGTTCACCGCAAATCCTGTTTTCTAAAAGGCATTCTCGAAAGTGCTCCGTCACCGGCTCATTTTTCAATATTTTTTTACGAAAAAAATACTAAATGTATTTTTAACAATGCTTTGTATAATGCAAAAAATTTGAATACATTTGTTTGAACGATAGCTCTAAAAAGAAATCGTGAAAATGGTGTTTTTTTTAACCGTTAGACCCTACCCCCCCCCCCCCCCCCCCTTAAGCAATCGGATATCCACAAACATATTTTATTATACATAAAGGTCATAAGAGAAGTTGTTTGAAACTACGATACAGTCACCTTATATTGAAGAGAAGCTGGAACAATTAAACAAAATTTTTCCTCTGTCATCTCCCCCTTCCATTTTTTTAAACAGCCGAAATTACAGAATACTTATGAAATAACATGACCGGATAAATCAGTTGAAGATAGTGGTTTTATCACTTTTTGTATTCCATTTGTTTTGGATTAAATGGAATTTACTGGAACACAAAGAAGTTCAAGTACTTTTTTATTGAAATCAGCTTTTATGCACTTTTACCCCTTTTCATCCAAGGGTCTCAAATTTGCAATCGTTGTTTTTTTTTGTTCTTTTCATACAATTGAGTCATTTGTTGTTCTTAAGTTATTCGTTTGCACAATAATTATTATCAATCCTCAGCTTTCTTGCTTTGTAAACAAATTCCTTCTGCTTTCAATTGATCTGTTATCACCTTGTGAGATTTTTTATAGCTCAGTTCCCAGAAAGATTTCCATTTCCGAATCCAATTGCATTTTTCGTCAGTTTTGTGTTTCGTTCGTTTTAGGCTCCGTCAAACTGTGTTATTTTTTCCAATTGAACATTCTTTCTTCTGGAAAATTTCAATTTCAAAGAAAAGCAACAATCGATTACGTACATTTTTCTTTCCTTCTTTGAATGGCACCTTACATGGGTTTCGGGATGCATTCAATTGCAATTTCCTTCTTTTTGCACGGAAGCAAGCTTCTCGGCGGTATTCCATACAAAAGCTTGATGGGTTTCCCCAATCTTCTGGCTGAATCGGAAGAAAAGCATGCGATTTTAGGAGCATTTTGAATAAAGTTTGCGGAACCTTTATGCCGGGGTTCAGTATCGAAACGGTTATGGTTTGATTTGACTGGGTGAATCCAATGGAACTTTTCCTTTTATTCCTATGGCTAACGGTTAAACAAATTAGGTTAAGGATGTGGTGAGTGATTCTCATATTTTTTCTTGCCTTTTATAAATAATATGTACAGAGTTAAATTTTGAAAATTTGTTTTTTTTAATGCTGTCTTCTTCGAGAATTTAGAAGGTCAATCATGAGTTCCTGATGAACAACTTGTGCTGCCATGTTTACTCTAGCTATATAAAAAAATAAAAAGCTTCAGTCAGAGAAATTCAGAAATACATATCTGAATTTAACTTAAGAACCACTGGAAGTATGGTTCAAGGGACAAAAAGAGAGGAAGCGAACTCTGAAGCACTTGATGCCAGCAATGGTTTTGTAATAAAACTTTTTCACCTTTTATTCGTCATTTAAGCCGAGCTGTTTCGGCTCTCAGCCAATTCAATAAAATCCAGGTGTTTCAAGTTTAAAAAGTGACAAGTGCCATAAGCCCCAGTTCCACCGGGGGACTAAATTCAACCGGTTGGGTTTATTGTTATAGCTAAACTATATGGAGCAGCGTTTTTGTACATACCTAGTTCCGGGATGCGCCGAAAAGTTTACTAGCAAGAACTTACCGAGAAGGATTTTGACTAAACAGTTGAAACGAATTTGAAAACTAAAGCGGTAATCTAATACCATACAAAAAAGCTGTAAATTAATTGGTTTAAAGAATATTATCAAGACCGCAAACTTAGGTGATTTAGGACAGTTTCCTGTATTTTAAAGTCCAGCTTTGCTATGCGTGAAAACAATTGGGTTCATATGGCTAATTTTCTGAATTTCAAAAACATCGAAATAAACCTAAATACAAGAATCGTTCGAAATTGTTCCTAGCTTTGACATCCTGAAGGAAGAAATGTTATTTAACTTCTACCAAAACTATCACCTTCAGCCTTTTCCGACTTACTGGTAATATTATACCTTCTTGGTGCGTAAAATCTATTGATTGAAATCACTCGGTTCATGGCGGTCTACGTTAAAAATATGGACAAGTTTGGCGACAATGTCCATATTGAACAAAACGGTACGGCGCAAATATTGATAAGTATGGTTCGTTAATTTCCAGCTCCCTTAAGTGAAGTGATGAGTTTTTTTCCAGGCCATATTTCGCTTCCTGTCTTTATGATGAACAATATCTATTAAAAGTTTTAATAAATATCGTTCAGCACCATGGGGAACAAAAGCCAGAAAAAATATTGATGAAGTTTCAATTTAATATCGTGCAGCTCAAAACACTTGAAGGGAACAATCTAGATTGTTTTGATGAAAAAGTTCATTTAGATCCTGGTGTAAATTTGTATGTGGTTTACAAAAGGCCAGTTTTTGAGCCATTCTGTCATCATTGTCTTTAGGGTTCTCATCATCAAAATGCGATAATAAGATTTGGAATCACATGTTATTTTCGTTTCATTTATTTAGTGTAAAAGCACATTTTGTCAGCTTGTCTGAAATATTGTTTTGTGAAACATGTTATTAGATTAAAAACTGATTGATTAAAGTTAAATTGTTCAAGGGTTGTTCTAATTAAAAAATATATTCGGAGCTGCATTAGGGGATTTTTTTTTTACTATTTGAAAGGTTTGCGCAGGGGGTCTTTAGATCTTCCTCCAAATTTGAAATTTGATTCAATTTTACAACTTTAAAAAACATGTTTTTAAGGTATTTAATTTGAAAAGCTGATAAAATCTCAAGTTTTGGGGGTGTCAAATCCCCTTCGTTCGCCAGGCCTTTGTGAACCATTATGTTCCATTCCCAACTGCAAACACTAGTAATGATCATATTACTGAACAATTTTGATTGAACAAATTTATTCATCTTAGGTTTATCCGTGTATCTTTACTGTAGATCGTACAGAAGAACGCTGACAAGTATCGCTTTATATTTGGATTATCGTTTATTTCAGATATGTTGATGGTTGGCCGAATCGTAGAAAAAGTCAATATTCGATATTCGGCCAACGGCCGGTACATTTCTAATCTATATAAAGCAATTTCTGTGGGTTTGTTTGTTTGTTTGTTTGTTTGTTTGTTTGTCTTCTATAGGCTCAGCCATCTTAAGAGCTAGAGAGCTAAAATTTGGCATGAATACTCATTAGGACCAGGAATGATGAAAAATGGTTTCAGATTTTTGGATGGACCCCTCTAAAGGGGGTCGTCCATACAAGACAAATATTGTTTTCGCGTTTTTCACGTTATTTTTTGTCGGTTCATGATGAAAATGTGCACATGGGGGTTTTGAGAGATGGGAAATCGATTCCAGGTATTGAATTTTGTGTCAGGGATCGGCAAAAGGGGTCGTCCTTATGAACTATTCAGTGTTTTTACTATAATGACGTTATTATACATTGGATTGATATAAAAATTTGCACATGAGTGTTTTAAGGGACGAGCAATCGATTCCAGGTTTCAAATTCAGGAACAAGGGTCGGTCAAAGGGGTCGTCCATAACAACTTTTTAATGGTTTTACGATATTGGCGTTATTATGCATTGGATTGAGATGAAAATTTGCAGAAGGGGATTTTAAGGAACGGAAAATCGATTCCAGTTATCAAATTTTGTAGAAGGGGTCGGCAAAAGGGGTCGTCCATACCAACTGTTTAATGTTTTTGCGATATTGGTGCTATTATAGATTTGATTTTGATGGAAATTTGCACAAGAGTATTTTGAGGAACGATCAATCGATTCCAGGTTTCAAATTCAGGAACAAGGGTCGGTCAAAGGGGTCATCCATATTAACACAATTTTTGCGATATTGCATAAAGATGGAAACTTGGTACGTGGGAGTTTCAAGGAACGAGTAATTGATTTCAGGTTTTAAATCTCGAGTCAGGGGTCGGCAAAAATGGTCGTCCATATTATCTGCTCACTGTTTTTGCTATATTGGGGGCTATTCTGCGAGTCGAGTGACATGACTCACAAAGTTTCACTTCTTTCTTCTGACTCCAAGAAATGTTTCAGTGAAGAAACGTAAATCGATCACAGGGCATTTGAGCTGAAACTTCTAGCCTACAGTGATTTCTGGAGTCGGCACAACGATGTGAAATTTTGCACATCACGTCACGTGGCTCTCAGAATAAGCTCCATTGTCCGTCAAATTTTGACAAGGAATCAGTAAAAGGGGTCGTCCATAATATTTTCGGGTTTTTTGCAATAATTACGTTGTTAAGCATCATATCCAGGCAAAATATCAAACACGAGAGTTTTGCAGGACGAGGAATCGATTCCTGATAACAAACTTTCTATTAGACGACAGAATTTTTGCAGTAATTGTTTTATTATGCATGAGATCCAGACAAAAATACATTCACGGGTGTTCTACAAAACGAACCCTTGATGTATTGAATTCAAATTTTGAATCAAACGACATAAAAGGGGTCGCTCAAATTTTCTTTAAAATATTTTAGACATAATATGTTTTTTATGCATACGAAAAAGACAAAAAATCGTACATGGGTGTTCTTTTCGTTGGTCAATCAATTTCTTTTTTTAAATGTCCGTTTGGTAGACAACCAGATAGGACGCTTGCAAATTCTGTTTAGTATTTTAGGCAACTTTTTCGTAAAAATGCGTCCTAATTACCAACCAAATACAAAATCATCAGCTTTAAAGTTAAAAGCGAAACTAAGTTCGTACGGGATCAGCTAGTACATAATAAAACCAAATAAACAAGCAAGTTCGAACATTATGAAACATAATAAAACAAAATAAAACGAGATAAAATATGATAAATATCAAATATGGTGTAACATGTTTTCAGAGACAAACCAACCAGTGGCTGAAAGTCTCTACAACAAAGAAAAAAAAAATGAAAGAATTGAATTCTGGAGAAAACCAGATGAAACACAACTAATAAGAACAAAACAATATTTAATCATAATCGGTCCAAGTAACTTCAAGACAAAATTAAATAAATCAATCAAAATAATTGCTGAAGAAGTATAAAAACAACAGAAATAATTTTTTTTTGTTTCGATTATAGTCGTTTTACCATCTTTATGGCATTCGCGACTTTATCAACGTTACAGTTGGCGGATCGTTATTGAGAAACTATTCGGTACAACTGTGTTCGATGTTTACTCTTGGGCTCGAACTCGCGGATATCGGCTCAGGAGACAACAGACTTGCCAACTGAGCTATATCACAAGCCCTGACAGAAATTAATACAAATTGCGCAATGTAAGACAAAACAAAACAAGGCAAACTATCAAAACTAAACAGAAATAGTTCAAAGAAGTCTAGTAAACAAGGCAAGTAAAAAAAAATCATTCCATGATTTGAAAATATTGATTTTTATAGTATTTTTATAGTGTCCTATTAAAAAGTAGTTCAATAATATGAATCCATTAATATATAAGTGGAAAGTCTCCTTCAACTGAAGTTGGAACAATACAAAATCGTTTTGGATTTTTAAATTCAAATTCAAATCGATGTGAAACACATTTAATGGAACAGTAATGATTTGAATTACTATTGATACGCAACGGCCCTATTAGGTACCGTCAAACTGGCATCATGCAACATTTGTATACCACAACACTTATTCAATTTTTATTTTGATATATTGTTGTATTATTTAATGACAGTTTTTGATTCTCATAGAAAATATAACAAATCGAGCAATGGACGTAGAAATTTTAACATTTTTCGATGCCGTAAAAACTTTACCCAGGGTGACGGATTGATTTAATGTTATCACCTACAAACTTTATATTGCTTTGTCGCTAATACTAACACTGTTGGTGTAAAAATATTTTCGGAAAATCCCCACAGTTTTTAAAATAAATATATTTTTAATTCAGCTACCAGTCTGGGTTAAAATGCATCAAAATGCAAATCAAAGTTTCAATTGTTTTGCATCACGCGTATGATATTTTAAGAATTTCATCCATCCAAACATTAGTTGTTATAATTTCAGTTAGTAGAATTTTTATGTAGCATTTTTTATCCCTAAATGTATGCAGCATACTTATGCTTTTTCTTTAAAAACATTTTTGACAAAATAAAATCTAAAATTTAATTCGAACAAAACCAAATATTACTGCAATTGGTGCCTTATGCGTTATAATTATAAATGTACAAACGTTTTGTTTTGATTTTTGTTAAAAACTAAGTTTTTTCAACTGACCCCTTTTTCTTATTAGGGTAAAAATCATATTGTTTTTGTGAATTTGACAATATCGAGTAAAATTAATAAGTTTTCTGACTACGTCAATTTTATATCCCACCAACCTTTACACTTTTTATGTACAAGTGGTATCTGTGGACATTAAGTTTTTTGACACCATTGAAGTTGAAATGTGTTGCATGATGCCTCAGTTGACAGTAGTCAACCTCAAACTCATAAACTGAGTAAATCATCTCCAATCGTCAAGCTAGTAAGTTCATGCAACATAGCTCGACGTAAAAATGTAAAAAATGGACATAGTAGCTTTTAAACTTCATTAAATAGCAGCTTTTGCATTTCATTTGTGTAGTGACCGGGCGTCCTTTTTCTGAGGACACATTTCTTGTTTTCGACACCTTATTTTTTTTTACGCGTCCGTTCGTGTGAAATATATTTTCTTAACTGCCATATGAATCACTCTCGCCAAAGCGCCTCGAAGGCAAACGGCGGCAACGCTATTCAAACCGTATGGAGCACATCTCTCAGATTTCCCCTCAGATTTCCCCTTTTTCGGCAGATTTAAGCTTTTTTCTTCAGATTTGAGCTTTCATCTCCTATGCTCTCAAGGCAAAAAAAGCTTAAATCCGAGGAAAAAAAGCTTAAAAACGAGATTCACGACCACTTATTTGAAAGATGTTGGTCACACGATACATAGACAAATCGTGTAAAGTTGCCGGGTCCTGCTCGAAGGTGCTGCTCTCGCACTCCTTTTGGATGACACAGAAACACACGCACACTCACGGACATTCACATAGCATTTTCGCTCAACTGTCATTTTCTTGAGACACTCACGAGTTCATTTGTGCACACTCTTATGAAAGTATGCAGACCTCTATTTTCGCTTAAACTTTCAACGTTCTTCAATAACCTCAACACATTTATTATTCAATTCTGGGTAACCATGCCTATTTCCTATAATCTTCAACTTTTCTTTCGATCAATTATAATAACCAATCCTATTCCCTACAATTTGCTTTGTGGAAATATTTTTTGAAATTCAACCGACTTCATATTAAGTGAAAGTACAACTGCAACGGTAGTCAGTGGAATATTGAAAATTCCAGCCAAACCCAACAAACCGATTTCGGGGGAAAGCCAACAACCCCAACACCAATCAATTTCAACCATCTCGTTCAAAGGAAGGAAACTTCCGGCTATGTTTCTTGTCGTTATCTCCTTCCTGGCAGACGATAAAGTTTCTGTTTTCACTCTCCGGGGATGATTTATGCAGAAGGAAGGTGGGTGCATGTTTTGGTAGTAAAGTTGCTAACTTTGAGAAATTTTCACGTCCATTTATCACGGCGGAGTTCAATATTTATTTTTCAGCTGCAAATAATGCAATTGTTTTGTTCAGTTCATCATGTTGAAAAAAAAAACAAGAACTAAGCAATTAGTACCTACTAGAAAATTGATGACCAGCCAAAAACATTAAACATTTTCATCTAGCCTTAGAATAACTAGGGGAACATGCTCTATTATGCGCCACCTAAGCGAATCGCTGATTTTCTATGTATTCCACGTACAAATTGTGTTAAAAATGGGTGCAATCTTTGAAGAAAATTGTTTTCTACAAATGCATATGATTTTTTATAACTCAAATTGCTATAGTTGCTTCAAAAACTTGATTTTTAAAAACCTTTTTCAAAGCCACAGAACAAAACTGTGTTGCAAATACGCGCCGCCGTGTATTCAATACGCACCTAGCAGCCGAACACACCCGAAAGCAGCCGAAGACCGAAAACACACCAATACTTACAGACACTTTGAATGAAAAAAAAAATCAAAATGGACTAATCAAAATTTAAAAAAAAATAAAAGTAGATTTTTTGGGCTGAATTAACGCTCAAAATAAGGTTTTAGACTTTTTGTTCATTTTCAATGAAAATTGGCCTTTTTGAAAAATTAATGCTATTTTCAGCCTACTACGATTGGCGCGTTATAACGAGTGCATGGGCCGTGATAAAACATACCCATAAAAAGCATACCATAGCGAGTTTGGTATAATTTTTTAGCATTAAATCGTAGTTTAGATTCTGCTCTATCGATGTGTCAGAAAATATTGTCTTATTCGTTTTTCTCTGCTTGGTGACACCTTATTGAAAGTGTTTTAAAATTTAGATCGAAATGAAGAAAAACCTAAATTGTGAAATTATCACGACACAGGAGCACTTTAAGGAGAAATTCACACTTGCCATGACCAATCACAACATTTAGAACAAATTGGTAATATTTTGCAGGCTTAAAATGCTTCAGATTCTTCAAAACAAGGGTGGCGCATATTAGCCACATGGGGCGTTATATGAACTTTTCCCCTATATATTGCAGTAACTTTACTCTGTTCTTACAAATTAAACTGAATTGCCACCATCATTTGAACATGGATGCATTTTCTATTAGGAGCAAGGAGCAAGCATTTTCCTCGACACACTTCTACAATCTGTTGGAACTTGTTTCCTACCTTTTTATTATCACCCGGTATGTTGGTTGTATCACAATCGCATTGATCAAAGTTCCGTGATTGCGGGTTATTTTTCTTTGCCTTTTTGCTCTGGTACAGTTGACAAGTAAATCTTACCTCATTGATAACGATGACGCCATTCAACCATAGTTGTTTACCAAAAGATTTTTTTTCTTACCGTTTACCGACATACGTGAGAATTTGACGGTTGATGAGTTTAAATTGGAAATTTTAAACCATTTTTTCTTTATTTTAAAGAAACAATAAACAAACAAAATTGTAACCGAAATTCCTTGACATATCATTCGAAACTGAAAGAATAGTTTAATCAACTTTTTTTAAACCGATCGGTTGGCATTTACCCAATTATGTTCAACCAATGGAAAGTGAACAAGTGACCTTTTCTTTTCCTTTTTCGTCGGACTGATTTTGTTTTGGGATCAATGAAATACTTGATAAGAATACATATAAGGATAAAAGTTTGACAAACCCTTCACAAATGAAGAATTTTTTTTCATCAAAACGGTATAACATTTCAATCGTAGACCCAAAAAATATTGAAGTCGAATATGAGAAGATACCTATCTAATCATGTTATCTGAGATTGGTAAATTGTTGAACTATTGATATCGATATTGTTTTCGTTTTTCTGTGGATATGGAGAATCGGTAATTTTGAGTTTTTTTTTTTATAAACCGCAGAAACAAAACTCTGTGTATTTTTAAGGACCATTTCAACAATAAAATTCGGAATTTTTGCAAATTTAATTCATGGTGGAGGAGGCTCTCACCTTTCAAACGCAGTATTCATGAAAAAATCTATTTATTTGTGTACGCGATGGGTAGAGGAAAGTCGATCCTATATCGATCTTATAATGTGTCCACCAACTGCATCTTTGATATAAGTCGCAAATGACATAAAGATGACTTTAATCGGTACCAAAAAAAAGGAAGCATTATGTTCAAATTTTTAGGTATGCCTTTTTTTAATGTCCGTCCGCGAAAAAGCACGAGAGCTACATCTCTCAAAATTCAAGTCAGAAAAATTAAAATGTCGATATTTAGAAAAAAAATAACATTTTACAATCGAAAAGCAGAATAAGTATAATGGGTAGGATTTATACAACTTAGAACTAGAATCCATATAAAAAAATAGTACCGTAAACTGGGGGAACTTTGATCAGCGGGGTAACTTTGATCAACATGAAATTTTTGCAGATAATCATCATTAACTAAGTATTAAGTCAAAATATCTGAAAACTGTTTACTACGTTTGAAAGCCTATAAATTGAGTTACAAATAAGATAAATTTGGTTTTTTTTTAGGAGATTTTTAATGTTACTTAAAATGTAATTCTAAAATCTTAAAATATCTGGTTTTTTTGAAGGCTCAGAAACAAACACCTCTCCTGATCAAATTTAAGCATTTAGGAGCAAATGGGGTGTTTAATGTGAAATTTCAACTTTTTCCTTGGGTTAGGTTCAGTTCGAGTGTTATTTTTATGGTCATTTGATGATTATTTTTGGATGTTGAAAAAAAACAGTCATTTTCCATGAAAAAGCCCGTATAGAAAAAATGGCTAAAAACCCTATCAAATGGTTAAGTTTGAAGAAAACAAGAACATGGGAACACTGCGAGGACTTAGGGAATTGCATGAAGGTAAAATTTCATTTGTTTTTGAGGCCAAAAAGTATTGAAAAATGTTTATAATTTTTGCCCCTAAATGTATGCAGCAACATTGTTCATCTTTTGAGTATATTTGTTTTTGAAAGAAAACGTTGAAAAATTCGATTGAGTCCAAACAAAAAATTACTCTTATAAATGTTTCGAGCCTTCTTTGCTAAATGACATCAAAACAATAAATTTGAAGATATTGAGATACGTAAAAACGTAGTGATCAAAGTTACCCCGAAACTCAAAGTCTGGTTTTGTAACAAACATTTAATTATTACCACCAATGTCGTTTGATTTAACTGCAATCAATGATCATGTTTAACAATCCTCACCTTAGTAAGTGTTTTAAAGCTTTTAGGTAATACGAAAAAGCAACCCCTTCAAAAATATTCAAAAATGAATGAAAAAAGTGATCAAAGTTCCCCCAGTTTACGGTACCGTCAAACGGGGCATCATGCAAAAGTAGGGTTAGATGCAACATTTGTATACCACAATACTCGTTCAATTTTTATATCAATATACTGTAATAAAGTTATCGTTGAATGATAACAAATTGATGATGACACAGGTTTTAATATCGATAAAGAATTTTTTCATGTTTTTGATTTTCATAAAAAATTTAAAAAATCGAGCAATAGATGCTCAAATTTTTAAGAAGAAATGTAAAATTTAATTCGAACAAAATCAAAAATTACTGCAATTGGTGCTTTAAGCGTTATGACATCACAAATGTATTAAAAATTAAAAATTTTCAAACGTTTTCATTTGATTTTTCATGAATTACATACTTTGTTGCAACTTGCTCCTTTTTCTTAGTAGGGGTGAAAATCACATGTTTTTGTAAATTTCAAATAACTGGTAAAACCAATAATTTTCAGACTACGTCAGTTTGGTGTCCGATCAACCTTAAAACTTTTTTATGTACAAGAAGTATGATTATCTGTAAGCATTAAAATTTTAGAAGCCATTGAAGTTGAAAAGTGTTGCATGTTGAACTGGGGCACACGGTACGGTAGTTTCCAAATTAATAAACCAAATTTGAGCAAGTAAAAATTTTAAGAGAATTTATTGTACATATCAAATGTGCGGGATAAAATATCGTTCTCATTTTAGAGCATTTGATGTCACATGCTTCCAGAATCTGTTAAAGTTTGTGCACAATGCTTCATAAAAGCGTTAATCTAACAATTCATAATAATGGCAAATGTTTGATGAGTATTTGTCAAAAGCTACAACTTAAATAAGCTTAAAACATTAGAAAAAACTAGACAAGCTAAATTTTTTTTTAGGTTTCATTAATTAAGATTAATCACCGTGATTTATGTTTTGAAATTAATTTTTACGGCCTTATCGGTGAATGTTATGTTCTCATAGTGAGAACATTTCAAGAATTGAAAATTATAGATGGATAGAAGAAGATTAGAAGAAAATTATAGGTGTTGAAAAGAGCGGGTAGAAATTTTTAAGAAACATTTTCACCACATAGTACTTAACTTTTGTTCAATCACGGATCAACTATTTTGAAATGTTAGAATCGGACAGGGTTGAGTCTAACACAACACAATAGTTGATCTTACGTGGTTCGCACCGCAAAACTTGCAGTTTTTTTATGTTTCATGAAAAATTATTGACAATTTGTTCTAAAGCTTTAACCAGCTTTAGGTTAGCTATGTTTTAAAATTTAGGAAAAAAATGCTGAAATGTTAAGAAATTACAAGCGAAAAAGTAATAACAACTTTGTTTTTAGCCCCAGAGCCTGTGTAATTTTCGATAAAAAAAGAGTTGAAAAATTTTCTCCAATGATAATTGTTTTCGTAAAACAAAAGATGTTTTTAATGATAAAACTAAACTTCTGTGATTTTTTCAGCAAAAAAAATCTACTTTCTAGATGGTTAAAAGGATCGCATAATTCTCGCACATTTTTATGTTTTTTTTTAATCTATATTCTACAGAACTGAAGTTTAACCTAATCCACTAAGGTTTTGGAAGTCAAAATGCATCAATTGATTTTGTGGTTTTGATGATGTCAGACTTTCTTAACTTATCATTCGGCCGCGAAAAGGAGATTTGTATTCCGTTCTGATAATTGATCCTGAAGACCAACAGGCCGCACAAAATTTATCAGTATTTTATTTGGAAATCAAATTTTGGCGAGATTGCAGTCTGCTTTCGGATTTTTCAAAGCATTTGAAAGACACTCTATTCTTATTAGTCACGCACCAACCACTATCGTAAATATAGAAAATAATTGGTAAAAACTTTTTTAGTTTAAAGGAGGTCCGTGTTCCAAAATAGAAACCTGGAGGTCCAAAATAACATCCAGAGTCATGATTGAATGATTGAAGATAGGATTTTTTGTGCTTAGATCTTGTTACATTGCAATTAAAGACTTTGTGTTTTGAAGGAAAAAGCCTTTATTTTCGTTATGATCGGATTAAGCAGTAATGTATTGTAATATGTACCTACTTTTTTATTTCAGAAAATAGTATCGCCGCTTCTCAAAGCAGTACAAAATAGGTCGGTTATCTAGTTCATACTAGAACTAATTTAACTTGCTTTTAACATAAACGTAAGTCAACAAATGACAAGACACTGAATTGGCGATTTGTAGCAAAACTTTTTGACATGCTGCGCTAACTAATTTTCAGTTACGGAACTAACAAAAGGCTGTTTTTTCAACACGGCAGTGAATTTGAATTGTTTTAAAAATTAAGTTTTCTGCAGAAACTGTATCATTTCGGAAATATCAAGGGCTGGATCGGATAAGAAAATCTGCAATTTTCTAGAATTGCATACGTATAACGCAATACGCAAATACAGTTTTTCATGTGTTTCGACAAAAACTTATTTTGAAATTTCAAGATTTATTCTAGAAGAATGATCATCAGATTGAGATTGAACAGGTAAATTCCATATTCTCTTGAATATAGCCGCAACCCGTGGCGTAGAGGATATCCGTCAAATGTTCTAAGCCAACGGTCATGATATCGAATACTGGTCACGGCATACTAAGTACACTTTCTGTGGGTTGGTGGTTTTAACATTTGTAGGATGCTAGCTATAATCTCCTCGGAAGATATACGATTAGAGTTGAGTAAAAAAAGGAATCCTTCGAGAAAACATTAGGAATCCTTCGAGAAAACAACATCCCCTTTTATTCTTTTCATCATATCTTTTTTGGAAAATTTTTCAACTCACCGTCTTTTGCATTTTCTGACAGCGTGTAATTTCAAGTTTATATGCTCTAAAAGTTGCAACGATACATGAACTCGTAGAAGAACCAGAAGCATTTTCGAGGGACTAAAAAAATTGTGATGTTTTTTAAGTTACAGGAAACTTGATCCTCTACTAAAGGAGACTTGATCCTTAATGCAGGGTGCCCTGACCCTAGGCAAAAATCTAATAAAATCCGAAGTTGAAAGGTCCGTTAACTATATTTTGCCATATTAGTTCTCGATTCGCAGTTTGTAAGTATCAGACAAAGAGAATCCCAAAAGTTTGTCTACTACTCTGAAGTCATAGCATACTTAAAGGCTCAATTTTCGGTATTTAGAAAAAATACAGTATTTTTAGTCCTTTTGAACAAATAATAACTGGATAAACATAAGTTATTGGACAAATATAAGTTATTTCATGATAACCAATGATCACGATTCATTCAGAAGAAAAATATATCATTTTGGGCTCTAGGTATCAATTATACCCATTACATATATTTATATTACATATATTTCGTAAAATTTCTTCTTAAGAAATTGCTTTGAAAATATGGCATAATAAAGTTCAAATAAGACTCTAACGATTGACATTTTGGAATGAATATTTTTAATATATTTTTCATGTGAGAAACATTTTAAAGTGACACAAAAAGATCTTCAAATCACGTTTTGTTAAATTCTTCAAACAAAGTTCAAAAACTCGAAAAATAAAAGTTTTAAAATTTTTTGAGATAACAGCATGTTTGTTTGGCTCTATTTCGCACATTTTTCTAGAACATTTGATATTTGTAAGGAATACCGGTTTCGAAATATAGCGAAGGAATCAAGTATCCTCAGGGATCAAGTATCCTCACTCTCCCCTATGTTTAATTGATATCCTGTAAGTGTTTGTGTTCGTTTTGTTAAAAATTTTACAATTTTTAAAACAGAACCATATGAGGAAGAAACTTTAAATTGAAGGAAAACACACATGTCCTTGAAAGATCAAATTAGTGATTTTGAACTAGAAATTTGTTTCCAAGCTATGTATGTAATTAATAAAATTTTAAATAATAGTGTAAAAGTTTCCTTAGTTTGTGAATTTCTCCAAATAACACTTTTTTTCGGGAAGTGTAATAGTTTGTAGGATTTCATAGAGCTTCTTTTATGAATGCTTTTTAAAATGGCTGAGTTATTAACACCACGAGTTTTTTTCACAATCGCAGCCATTTTGCAAGGAAGAAATTTTTCAAAGGTGATGATCATAAAAGCTATGTGTCAAATGGGAAACTATCGACTAAATTGTTCAAAAGTTTATTTCAATATAAAACAATTAATTGAGAAGTTAATTTTCATATGGGTCCACCGGTACAGTACCATAGCCGAAACTGTAGTTTTTATATTGAGAATTTTGATCATGCATATCATTGTAAATCTCTCAATAACGATGAAATTATAGTTTAAAATTCTAATTCAAATTTGCCACTATTATCATTTGCTATAAATGGGTTTTATAAAAAAACACAAAACTCCCGTAAATTTATGAGAAAATTATGGGTTAATAAAAACCATTGCTTAAAAGATTCAAACTAGGACTATTAACTAACACTATATTATCAAATGAGACTCTTGGAGCCGAAGAGGCTTAAGTGCATAAAAGCTTATTTCGAGAAAAATGCACTTCAACTGTGTTGTGTTTCAAAAAATTCGATAGATACTTTTAAATTAAGTTAAGTTAAGTTTTTATCACTTCACCACAGTGTTTGCTTAAAGGCAGGAATCCAGGTCCAACCAAAACAGAAAATTTACCAAAGAAACCTTTGAAAGTGCCATGGAAGGAAAACGGTCGTATTTGTAGATATTTCTTAGTATTATTTATTCGTTGTAAGTTATTCATAAATAGAAGTGTTGCATTTTTTTCGATTAGGGGAGAATGGGGATACTTGATCCCCTTTTCTTATTTTCATCATATCTTTTTGGGCAAAATTTAGCAACTCGTCGTTTTTAGCATTTTCTGACAGCGTATAATTTCAAGTTCATATGCTCCGAAAATCAGAAAGATACATGAACTTGCAGATGAACTAGAAGCATTTTCGTGAGACTAAAAAATTGTGATGTTTTTTAAGTTAGGGGCCGTCCATAAATGATGTCACGCGTTAGGGGGGTAAAATAGATCTTCCTTCCAGTTAACACACGTTGTTAAAGCGTTGAGTTCTCAGCAACAAAAGAGACTTGCTCATATCTTTATTTCTTATTTATACACAATACAATTCTCACTTCGTGAATAATCGCGATGTCTGATAATTCGGACTTATCGTTAAGGGTATAAGCAAACTACCTAGTTCGAACTTCGCATATATAATAATTCTCCTTCCATTAGTTAAAGGTAATATAATTTTTGTTGTAAAAAATAATCATGTACAAATACTTTTAATAAATTCACAAGACACAATTCATTCAATTCATTCGGACTCATTTTAGTTGAGTTTTTTCATTGTTTGATAATTCAGACCGCGATTTACTTCGCGTGCAGATTGGACTGCGTAACGGATTTGTTTGTTAGTTGGTGGTTTTCATTTTTCTCGATTTCGACCTTCGGGACCCCGGTGAGTTCATCGAACACTGTGGATTACCAATCTCGTCGCTAGAGCTGCTTGACTCCCTACGCCTCTTGTTCCGTTGTATTGCGACACTTATGACCGCACCTCTCGTTCGTGATTGCTGAACCAGCTTCAACTGGTTTCGATGAGCGTTCAATGTAGAACTGCCAATAGATATAAGAAAAACATTGGGTGAGACTCTTTTCACAAATTTGCCCTGAATCCATTTTTCAGTTTGCCTTTTATTTGGATTTTTATAATACAAAGTATCACCCAAAATCAATTTAGAAAACGGATCGAGCGGTAACGTAGAAGATTTGTCTAAAGTAGACGCATGGTTGTTTACACGTTTGGTATCTTTAATTTGGTATTCTGGTTTCCTTCCCTCCTCCATTTGTTTTTCTAAATGTTTATCGTATTGGCGATTAGGATGTAAAAGATCAATTAAGGTTTTAGGTTTGAAAGTTAATACTTTTTCAGAGGGGAATCTTTCATCATTCACTCCACTTGTGTTTCTAAGGTTGACTAGAAAATACGTTATTTTGTCATCAATAGATAAAGTTTTTATCTGATTGTCGAGAAGAAATTTTTTAAAGACGTCCTTAACCGTCCTTACCATTCTTTCCGCCTGCCCATTACTACTAGGATGGTAAGGTGGTGATTTCATAACTCTTATACCCTGTTTTTCCATAAACGAAATGAATTCTAAAGAATTGAATGGTGGACCTCCATCTGTAACTAAGACATCTGGAAGTCCAAATCTGGCAAACATTGAATTAAATTTTCGAATCACTTTGCTAGCATCAGTTCCATATTTCATAATTTCAATTTCCAACCATTTTGAGTGGCTGTCCACCATAAGCAAAAAATGTTGTTGATTAAAATAAAAAAAATCTGCATGTATTCTGCTGAATGGTTTTGTGGTCGGAATCCATGGTACAAAAACATCTTTTCGAGGAATGGCTGTAATTTTGAGACAAACTTAGCACTGTTTTACAAATTGCTCGATATCACTGTTGATTCCTAGCCAAAATACCGACCGTCTTGCTGTTTGCTTCATCTTGACAATACCATTGTGATTCGAATGAAGAAGATTCAAAATGTTATACTGCAAAACCTTTGGGATTATGACTCTATCTTTATATAATAAACAACCACTTGAAATTTCCATGTCTTCTTTTAACGAAAAAAATGGTTGCAGATTTTTTTCCAACTTCCTTGGCCAGCCATTTGTTTGAAACTCAATCATTTTTGAAAAAGAATTATCTTTTCTTGTCATATCCGAAATATTCTTGAAATTAAGGGGGAAAATCGTTGAAAAAATTTATACTATTTATGCTATTGTAATCAAGGTTATATGGAACTAATTGGTCAAGGGGAAAACGAGAGCAAAAATCTGCATTTCCCATTTGTGATGCAGATCTGTATTTTATTTCAAAATCGTAAATTGACATTTCCATCACATAGCGTTGCAATCTAGTTACACATAGCTGAGTTTTTCCTTCTTTACCAAATATCCCAAGTAGCGGTTTGTGATCAGTGTAAACCGTAAACCGCTGCCCAAAAAGGAATTTGTGAAATTTCTTGATGGTACAGACAAGTGCCAAGGCTTCAAGATGTAAAATTGGATAAGATCTTTGAGCAGAGTTTAAAGAAAAAGACACAAAACTAATCGGTTTCTCTTGGCCATCGATATCATGAACGATCACTCCACCAATTCCATAATTACAAGCGTCAGATATAACAATTATTGGTTTTTCAGGGTCATAAAATTCCAAAAGATCTGCTTCTATTAGTGCTTGTTTACTACCTTCAAAACTTTTTTGACATTTCTCGCTCCAAATGAATTTAACATTTTTCTTTAACAAATTATACAAACAACTTAGTTTTGAAGACAAATGTGGGATAAATTTCCCGTAATAATTTATAAGGCCCAGAAAGGCTTTTAATTCTGAAACATTTTTCGGCGCTTTAGCCTGCTGAATTGTGAGAAGTTTTTCAGGTGATGGGGCTAAACCTTTATCGGAGATTAAGTGTCCCAAATAAGTTAAACTATTTACAAAAAATTTGCATTTTGAAAAATTCACTTTAATGTTTGCTTTGTTTAAGCGCTCAAGAACAATAAAAACCTTTTCATAACACTCATCTTTTGTTTTACCTGAAATAAGAACGTCATCTAAATAAACACAAACATTTTTCAAACCCTTCAAAATTTGTTCCATAATTTTTTGAAATACAGCGCTACTGGAAGAGGCACCTTGAGGAAGACGGTTGTATGTAAACAAGCCAATGATTGTATTGATTACCATGAATTTACGTGAGTTTTTAGAAAGTTTCAGCTGAGTATAAGCTCCAGTCAAATCCAGTGAACAGAAAAATTTGCAACCTGATAAAGTTGCGAAAATATCTTGGGCCAAAGGAAGAGGGTAGGTGTTGGGAACAAGTACTTTATTAATGGAAACCTTACAATCGATAACCAATCTAATTTCATTATCTTTTTTTAAAACAATGACAACGGGTGAGGCCCATTCGCTTACATTTACTGAGGTTATTATGTTTTGTTGTTCAAGATCATTCAGATGTTTAATTACCTTTTCGCGTAGTTTATATGGGACCTCATATGCTTTCTTGAATATGGGATGATGTTCTTTAAGTACCAGATCAGCCTCGAAACCTACAATTGGCTTAGATAAGTCTTTTTCAAAAACATTAGGAAACATTTGTTTGAGTTTACCCATATCCTTATTTTCTCCATGGTCGACATTAATATTGTTTACTTGGTTAGATACCACAAAAGTGCTGCGCCAATTTGGGTAGAATAAATCCATCAAATTTCTTCCAAATAATGGGGAAAAATTATTTTTGGTTTTTAAAACTATTATCCAAACTTTCACAGCAACTCCATTCAATTCAACCTTTACGAAAATTTTTCCAAAAATATCTAATGATTTCCCGTTTACCAAGACTAATTTGCTCTGGCAGTTATGCATCGGAATGTGGCTGAATAGTGAATCGTAAGTGGACACACTGATCACAGAAACTGCGGCACCACAGTCAATCTCCATCCTCACTTTTTTTCCATCCAAATAAGCGTCAACCATACACGGCTCACTCTTGCTCCTTTTAGTTGCAATCATCATACAAGCAAATACATCATCATCATTGTCATCACCTTCTTCATCATTACCCGAGTTGTTAAGTCTGAGCCTTTTGAAATTGTATGTTTCATCATTAGACATTTCACGTTCATCGACAAAATTTAATGATTGACGAGATCCTTGAACGTTGCAATTCCGTTTTATGTGCCCTTTTTTCCCACATCTGTTGCATATTAAATTTTCGTGATTGTATGTTCTTGGAACATTACGAAAATTGCTCCGTGAATTAGAAAATCTGAAATTTCTGGAAAATCGATTTGAATCATATCTGTTTCGAGGAAAATCACGGTTGTCATTGAACTCAGAATATCTTCTTGGCGCTCTTTCATGACTGTAGCTACGACTTCGACCACTACTGCTACTACTTCGGCTCCTGAATCTCACTTGATTTCTATTCCTACTTCTACTTTTCTCATAATCATCCTCAAAATAATTTTCAGATCTTTTGCTACCCAACCGATGTTTCACCGAAAGAACTCTCCCACTTTCATCTCCAAATACTTGAGATCTCAAATCAGCCAACTCACTTCTCACGACTATTTGTTCCACATTTGCCAACGTTAAGTCCACTTGTCTGAATAATTTCTTTTGCAATTCTTTATCATACAGCCCAAAAATAATTCGATCTCTAATAAAACCATCTTTACGATCTCCAAAGTCACAATTCTCCGCAAGAAGCTTCAATGCCAAAATATAATTTTCTGACGATTCATTCGGTCCTTGTCGGCGTTGATCAAATTTCCAACGAACCAGCATAACATCATCTTTTTTATCCAACCTTTCTTTCAAACGCTCAATCATGCAATTGTAATCAATAGTGCTTAAATCGCACCCAGGGAAAATCAATTTAAGCTCTTTAAATATTACCGGTCCACTCAGAGTGATAAATAGACTACGTTTGTTATCGGGCTGTACGTTATTCAATTGGTATAAAAAATCCATCCTCTCCATATACTCTTCAAAACTTGAGCCCTGAACAAAGTAATCCACAGCTCCAATGAGTGCCATAACGACAATCTAGATAGCAAAATATAGAGGATATGAACAAAATAAAATTTTTGGAACGACTTACTTGACCTTGATGACTTACGAGTTGAAGCGGTAGCCGTACCACTTATGGGTTCGCACGTGTTGCTGCCGATGTACTATTGGTGAGTTGCGTGTGAGATGGTGAATGCGAGTTTCAATTATCAACCTCTCACCTTGCACAATACCACTTATCAAAATTGCTTCTCTTCTTCAAATAATGATTTCACCGATTGTGCAGGATTTTCTTTTTGTTTTTCTTAACAGTTTTTTTTTTGTAAAACAGATGCCCACCTAAAAGGCGGAATTACGACTCACTGTTCACTATGCTCTATAGTTCCCAAACCACGTGTTCTCTATAGCACTTTATTTTCAGTCCTTTAAATTATTGCATTTACAGTTGTCACAATTTATTTTATTTCCAAACCAAGCCCACGATTGTCTTTCACGCAGCTATTTCTTTTAGATTTTCATTTCCCCCGCGCACTGTGAAATTTTCACGTTGCCTTTCAATGAATTTCACTTTTCAAAAATATTTTGCGCAGTAATACTTTTTTTTATAAAACGATAACGTTGTAGCTTCTTACAGTTTTTCAAAATTCGGTTATCTTAGATAAATTAGTTCTAATATGATATCTGAACTACTGCTTTAAAACAAAATGGCTTCATACAACTTTTTGTGTCACGGAAAACCACGCTTAAGAAAAACGTTGTATCGCGCTTTTCCGAATTACCGTTCACAATTATAATACGTGCCACTTCTGAAGAAAACTAACATGCACGCCTCAGTTTTCCGCAGAAGTATTAAGTTTTTACTTTTTACAAATCCAATATGCAATATGCTTTTTCTCGTCGCCACTAAAATAGATCTTCCTTCCAGTTAACACACGTTGTTAAAGCGTTGAGTTCTCAGCAACAAAAGAGACTTGCTCATATCTTTATTTCTTATTTATACACAATACAAATCTCACTTCGTGAATAATCGCGATGTCTGATAATTCGGACTTATCGTTAAGGGTATAAGCAAACTAGTTCGAACTTCGCATATATAATAGGGGGGAGAGGGGGTTTCGATTTTTGTGACAATTTGTGACATGGGGGGAGGGGGGGTAAGCTTGAACGTGACATCACATATTGTTACAAAAAAAAGGCAAAACAATAACAAATAATTTTAGCCTAAATTCAATAAAACTGTACTACGTAAACTTTATGAGCATAAGGAACTTAAATTATGGCAAAACGTGAACAGAAATGCTTGGCTATTCTAAAAGGCTTGTTAAAAGCTGGAACCTTTTTTTTCAATTCTTTGAATAAAACTGATGAATTTAAAATAAAGATACATTTTCAATCAAATTTCTAAAGAGTTCTAAATTTTATCCTGGGGGGGGGGGGGGGTTATGAAAACGTGACGTAATACAAAAGGGGGGGGGGGGGGGGTGACAGAAGTTGTGACAATATGTGACAAGGGGGGGAGAGGGGGTCTATTTTTCCAAATTTTGCGGGACATCATTTATGGACGGCCCCTTACAGGAGACTTGATCCTTTATTAAAAGTGACTTTATCCTTAATTCAGGGTGCCTTGACTCTAGGCAAAAATCTACTAAAATTAGGAGATAAAAGGTTCATTGACTATTTTTTGTCATGTTTGTTCTCATTTGACAGTTTGTAAGTTTGAGACAAAGAGAATTTTAAAAGTTTGTTTACTACTCAAGAGTCATTGCATACCTTAAGGCGCAATTTTCTAGTTTTTAGATAAATAAAGTATTTTTAGTCCTTTTAAACAGATAATTACTAGATAAACATTAGTTATAGGATTTATTAAAATTTCATGATAATCAATGATCACGATCCATTCAGAAGAGAAATATATCTTTTTGGGCTCTAGGGATCAATTATACCCATAACATACTTTTTGGAATTTTTTTTTAAAAAATTGAGTGTTTTGAAAATATGGCATAATGAAGTGCATATCGTACTCTAGAGATTGACATATAAGAATAAATATTTTTATTATAATTCTTTCATGTGAGAAACATTCTTAAGTGTTCAAAAAAGATCTTCAAATCACATTTTTTAAAAATTTCCATACAAAGTTCAATAACTCGAAAAATAAATTTTTAATATTTGTTGAAATACTAGCATTGTTGTTTTGCTCTATTTGGCACATTTTCTAGAACATTTGATATTTGTTGTTTCAAGATACAGCGAAGGGATCAAGTAACCCCAGGGATCAAGTATCCTCATTCTCCCCTACAATCCTAAGGCTCGTCCCTGTAGTAGTGTATAGTTAATGTTGCCAGATTGTCCGGTTTTCATATAAAATTTGGAAAAAGCCGCCCGGTTTCCCGTGTTTGATTTGAAAAGCCAGGAATTTGCTCGGGTTTATTCTCATTCTCAAATCAATCTTAAAAACACAAATTGTGTTGTTAAGTTTTTCAATTTATTCGTCCTAAACGAAATTTTTTGATGAACTTCCATAAAATATCCTTAGAAGGTTTTTTGAAAGCCTGAAATACAATTTAAAAACTGCTGATAATTTTTGATAAAAATATTGATGTTCCTTCCTTAATTGCCTGGGCATTGCCCGGATTATGGTTGACAATTTTGAAATGAAATGCCCGGATTTTGCCAGGTTTTTAGATAAAGCCCGGATTTGTCTGGCCCGAAAACGTACTGAAAAAATAAATCTGACAACATTAGTAAAGTGTACCCCTCAAGATACAGTGACTTCCACAGTTTGTTTTGAATTGTTTAACGGATAAATCATGCAAAGGTTTACTTTTTTTGGACGTAGCAATTGGCGTTGAGGACCAAAAATTATAAAAAAAGGTTGCGAAATAAGAAGCGTACCACTCGTGTTTTTCAACAAAAACAAGATTATTTCTGAAATTTTACTGTGTAAAAGTGAATAATAATGCTTCTACGAATTATTGAATGAATAACTGCAATTTAAAGAGATTTCTAGAATTCCAAAGGTTTTCAAAGGTATTGAAACGAGGTTTAAAGAGATGCTCTTCTAAAACTAAGGAATTTGATATTTGAGCTGTATTTTTTACAAAAATACTTACTTTCTTCATTAAAATGACGTGAAATGATGAAAATAACATTCTGGGATTATTTTGAATCAGAAAAAAACAGGTTGGATTTCTAAAACACTTTTTTCCAGTTTCAAGCCGTAGATGGCAGCACTTTCTTGCAGTGAAAACCAAAATAAGTCTCAATAATGATTTTCCATGTTTATTTAAGCCCATATTCATCATTTCGAGGTAGTTTTCCAACACAATTTTGTTGGAGGTCACGCTGCAGAAAGCTTTTTCGGATTTGCAAAAAATTACCAGCACAAGAATGTACAACCGCCAAAATTCCTGCTCATCTGAACTTCCGATTCAATTGCAAATAGGACTGCTGGCCGTCTGGTCCATCAAGGTCCATCGGAAAGTACAACATTTTTCTGATTATCGGTCCAAGAAATTCACTTTTAGTGACCTTGATGCAATTCAATTTTTTTGTTTTATTGATTTTAGAATTTGCATGGCTCACACGGTTCCAAGTAATTATTTCTTGACCAAAATCATACAGCACACGTGGATCAATCCCGGATATTTGAAAACGGCCATCAATTCGGTTTAGATAGTGCTGCCATCTATGACTTAAAGTTAGAGAAATAGTGTTAGACTATTTAAAACATTAGAATTTTTGAATTTGAAGCCTGTTTTTTGGATTCAAACTCAGCCTCAAATCTATGTTTCTTTATTTTGCATAATTATAATGAATGTTTATGAAGAAATCAAGCTGTTTGGTAAAGTATTATCAAATTATTATTCACTTTTTCAATGTAAATTTTTGGAAATAATCTTGTTTTTGTTGAAAAACACAAGTGGTATTATTCTTATTTCGCACCCTTTTTCATATTTTTGATCCTCAACGCAAATTGCTTCGCCCTGAAAAGTAAATTTATGCTTGATTTATCTGTTAACCCATTCGAGACGGCGACTTTTTTCGAACGCGTCTCCGAGGAGCGAAAATTTTTTATCCTTTGATTCGATCAATTTTAATCTAAAAAACATGAATACAATGAAATTTTCAAAATTTAATCGTAAATTCACAAAAATTTGTCCATTGCACACCGTGTGTGCAGCCCGCTTCTCGAAATAAAATTATTTGGGGGAGCCGCATTATGGTGTGCAATGGGTAGAAAAATGAAAACACACCATTTTAAACATGTTCATCATATGTTTCAAAATTTTTGTTTTGTTATAATAGAAAGAATATAATGCAAAGAATATTATGTTATGTAGTTCGAACCAAGAACTAGTTTTTTTTCACTTTTGCCAATGAAAATGTGTTTATTTTTGTAATTTATGACCATGTTTTCAATTTTGTCGGTTGCAACTAATTTTTTCTTCTGTGTTTTTTTTTTCTATTCTAGAAATATTTTAGTTGTTTAACTTTTCAATTCCGTCTTACTTATTACTGTATTAATTTAGAACTATATTTCATTAAAAATATACATTGAAAAATCCTAGAATGTTCATCACAAAATCTTGCATATATTCTACTGCAAAGAACCTTGAGAGGAGGGTGATTTATCAAGCATTTCACGAAGGCATTTCAGACGGATCGTTAAAATTTCAATAATTTCAGTAGAATATATAACTCGAATTTACTAGAAACTCATTAATTGGTTGTTCATGTCATGAAATTCCATGAAAAAAAAATAAAGTGAATGATGATGATATTTTCAGCGAACACCATATTATTTAAGATGTTTATTTTATTTGCATTTCAAATAAGTTGTTAAAAAGTAAATATTGATTTAAATTTTATTTTGATCATTCGTTTAATTGAAAAGCTTCCATACATAATATTTCCAATTATATGATACAGATTTTAAGAACACCTTTTTGAAAGTAGGATTTACTAGAAATCCCCTGCCAAGGGCTAAAGAACCCAATAGCACGCTCTAAATTTTGAGAATTTATAAATAAGACTTAACAATACGGAATTCACACAAACGCTATACACCAGGTTCTAGAGGTTCTAGATGCATTCCAATTTCAGTTATTCTCCCCTCACCATAGAATAAACAATCATTGACGCACACTTCCGCAACTGTAGCACAAATAGCCTGATAATGAGCTATTGTTGTTTCGACGAAACGAAACTCAGTCTGCGCTGTCTAATTTGTAAGTCATTTTCATCCTCAGCTATTTTGAAAATATTTTCATATACATTGAAACCAATGCCAGATTATGTTCACTTATACTTTAAAGATCCTATTGGTTCAAGAATTACAAAAAATGGTCCACTTGTTTATTCAAAATCATGAAAAAGTTATAACAACTTCCATTGCACACACGGTGTGCAATCGGTCTCGTAGCTAGAGTGTCCTACCCGGGATTTCTCGGGAATTACAAAAATTCGGGAAATCCTGAATCCCGGGAAACGCTTAAAAATCCCGGGAATTCCCGAAACCATTAAAATGTGCTATATTTCTACAAATTTACACGATCTAAATTGGAAAAATAAATCAGATTGAGCAAGGAAAATGATAGTTCTACCTTGATGGCTTAGTCTTAAGTGTTATTTTTTCTTGAATCTGGTTAATATATTGAATTTAATAAAAATTGTTTTTCCGATGGTGAGTGTAAAAGTGTAAAAGGAAAAATCGACAAAGAATTTATCAAACCAAACAATTCTGATAATGAAACGCTACGGAAAGAATCTGAATGTTCTATTCAGGGCCGTAGGAAGAACCGACTCATGGGGGGGGTTTTGGTGACTGACTTTTATTTATGAGTTTTGCTCAACAAGGCACGCGTAGAAAAATTAGAATTTAACTATATGATTTTTTAGAGTACTTTATTCACTCGCGCGTGTGATGATTCGCAGTCTTGGAAGACAGAAATTTTCACAGCATTTGTCCGAATTTTATCAGTAATGGGCTACATTCATATGCGCTAGAATTGAATAGTTTGAAAAATTGAATATTTACGTGCGCGAGCTAAAATTAAATTTAGTGAAATGACAAATCAGTGCGACAGATGCAATTTGGTTGAACTTTTTACTTTATTTACTTCAATCGAAGAAAAAATTGTCAAGGAGTGTTAATTTTTTCAAAAGATAAGTTATTATAAGATTCTAAACTTATTTCGTGGTGATGATAAGATCATTCTGTTTGATTGATAAAACAGAGGTATCGTGCGTGATGAAACGTATCAGTGTAAGCGCTGCCTACTTTGATTAGTCAACTAACGCGGGATGCACCTGCACGGACTGGGACGCTTGCAAAATACACATTTTATTAATTCCATATTTGACATTTTGAACCAATTATCTCTAAAACTCGTCGTTAGATTCATAATTTTTATTTTTAACTCATGGAGACTTTTTTTTGTTTGTCTGGGATTTTAACACTCTCGCTTTATTTATCACTATTATTCCTGAAGAATGATTCTTAATTATGGATATTGAATACGGTCGGTCACAGCTTCAAGTAAGTTTCGAGTATCTCGAGGTAAGATTGGTAAGGAGGTAAGATTATTGTACAGTATAACTATTTATTTGATTGAATATATTATTTTTGAACGTTCAATCAGTTGCCAGCTGGGCAGGTATCTACACGCATGCGGAATACCTGTCGAAGATTCATAACACTGAGAATGTTATGTATTTTATACGGTTGCGAAACTGTTTGCTCGTTCTACAAATAAGACAAACACATACACGAAATTCATTCATTACATGACAGTTCACACGAAGCCATGGTGTCGGGTATGTGATGATTTGCATTGCATATTGGCCGAACAAATAATATAAAGAATGCAATTTAGCGCATACGTTGGCGAAACTGCGGTGAATCCGTGCACCCATGGTGGATTATCTACATACATACATGATTTTTTAGAGTACTTTAACAATTATAGTTTCCGTATTAAATCGTGATTTTAGAAAACTGGTCCTATACCTAAAAGGCGAGCCAATTTTTTTAAATGAATCCTCATTACAAGTTAAAATCTTTGAATTATTTAAGGGTGTGGTTGATCAAACTAATTTGATTTCAGCTTAAAATAAGTTTTTTAGGAAAACCTTCAATTTCTTTTGAAAAAATTTATTATATGCTCAAATCAAACAAGCCCAATCTTCCCATTTCCTTGAAAATTGAAAGATTTCAGCCATGGATGAAAATAAATCAAATTTTCAAAAATAAAAGTAAGAGATAAAAATATTTCGGATCAAATTTGCTTGATGTAAACTTGACCAAATTTATGATTTTGGTTTGGAATGTGGCTTTAAAAAACAGAAATATTTATATCAATAACAATTTAAACAAATTAATTTAAACCAAGCAGCGAAAATTATAATAAATTATTAGAAATTGAATTATTATAAAAATAAATAAATAACTAAATGTTAAGCAATTCACCGAGAATTTATAGAATTTTGTGCAGATTTTTTAGGCGAAGATCTAGTTCTCTCTAAACTTAGAGTTTTTTTTTTCTAAAACAAAATTAGAAAATTCTTCTTTATTTTGTCATTTTTAAGCTTAATTTAGTGTACATACTTGTTTTGAATAAATAATTTAAATCTGAAAATTGAATTGACGAACAAATTTTAAAGGTCATGATCTTTTGAATTCCTTAACAAATTTTTTTGTTGATTGTATATCTCATTCACAAGTTGATTTTTTTTAAATTTTGAATCTGAAATCTGAATCTGGATTCTTAACCTGAATTTAAAAAGGCAAATTTGAATCTAATTCCGAACTTCTATGCAATTTCTTAAATGTACAAAAAAAAATTCCGTATTTATTTCAGATCAGAATTTTAAATGATGAATTTTTATTTTTAATTTTGGATCGCCATTTTGAAGCTTTAAAAGTTTGAATTTTGTGTTACCCGAGGTTTCACTAATCTGACTAACTCGGATAAGCGGGGTTCTACTGCATTTATTTTGAACCAAGAACAGAGAACTTGGAACTGCTTTTGTTTCTTTTCCATTTTATTAGAATCAAGAAAAATAAAAAAAAAACCCTATTTTAACTTGTCAGTACAACCATAAAACTATAGGCAGATCATACAATTGGTTAAAGAACTGGAAACTTGAATATTAAACAAATATTTCCTTCTTTTCATATCGGGAACCTATTACGAAAATATTGAAAATGCATGAAAACTTGACTCAAATTTAATATGAAATTCAAAAACCAATTTGAACCGTGATTTTAAAGCAGCCTTTCTTTTACTATTTCTTATGATTATTCCAACTGAAAATTAAGAATCCTGGAGTGAACACGAAAGTAGAAATTCGATTGTGGTTTTGAGAATAAAAAAATATTACCAGAACCTTCTAAATGGGTTCAATTTAATTTAAAATTTAATATTCAGACTTGAATTTCTATGAGCGAGTGAGAAAATTTTGAAAAACTGTAGCAGAATTTTGAACTTGGGATGGGTTTTTGAGGTTTTGGGATTAGTTTTTAGTCTAGATTGTTACTCTTGCATAATCTTACACTATTATCAAAATTCTATTATGAATTTAAAATTTTGGATGTAGAGTAGAATACCTCGCTTGGTTTTCTGGACCCTCATGGGGGGGGTCTAACCCCCAAAACCCCCCCCGTTCCTACGGCCATGGTTCTATTTTGCAACACTCATCATTTAGAACTTTCGTTTCGTATACTGTTAGTAGCAAAATCATCAGCAAATAAATGACATAATTTGAAAGAAATGGATAATTTTGCGGAAATTTACGATATTTATTGAATAACCTGATATCTAGCTGATCTACCAACTTCTATCGATAGTGAAAAATCTTTCTCAGTAATTCCAAATTTTTGCACCTAGATTCAGACCAGTTTGTCGGTTAAAGTACTAAGTTTGAAGTTTTTTTGTATTACTACTACCTAAAATTTAAAAATGCCTTATCAATAACAATCCGTACGCAGTAGATGGTTAAGATTTTCGTTTTCAATTTTTCCCGGGATCCCGGGGAAAAGGATCAGAAAGGTCAGATTTCCCGATTCCTGGGAACGCTTAAATGGCCGGGAAATGGACACTCTACTCGTAGCCTCGGAAAGTCATTGCACACACGATGTGCAATCCGTCTCGAGTAGGTTAAACTATTCAAAACAAACTGTAGAAGAAAATTTTTATGATTTTCAATCATTCATTTTTTAACAAGGAAAACACATATTGGTCTATTCTTATTTCGTTCACTGTATAAGAACTGAAATTGGAGATGTTTACAATTCAATCAGATCACGAAAAAGTACACGAAGTACCTTCGACAAAATAAAAAAGGAAAAGGCCTTTTAGGCATCGAGTGCAATTACGATTGTTCGCAGCTTTGTATTTATCTGCCCGAAAGTTAAATGCTTCATCATCTCTTCAACGTGTGCTCCCCAAATTTGCGCGCCAATTTCAATCAACAAGCTGCTTGTACCATCCACTGATATCTACAACTAGCACGCGCATCAGCAGCTGATTCAAATCGTGTGAGAGTGGACGACCACGTTGCCTCTCTCAGCCGGATTCCTGTTTGTTGTTTATACCATACTTGAAAAAAAAGCCGCCACGCCACGACGCCACCCATCAGCCGGCAATCTATTCCAACCCAACGATGGTAGTTGGTTCCAACAATTTTCCAGACTCCCCAACGCTACCATCAGCTGGCATGACCTACAGCAACAGAAGGAAATGTCGTTCGTCGAGAAGCAAACGAGCAAGGCAAGGTGGTGAAGTGCTTGGGATGTTGCTTTTTGGCTTGCTTTTGCTGGCTGGTTAAGGTTCAAGTTTGCATTTCCATCTGCGTTCCGGTTCAGTCTAGCCGTGACCGTGGCATCCGTCGGTTCGCTTCTTCCTGGTCCAAAGAAAGCAGCGCGCGCGAGCGACCATCTTCCGGTTCAAAGTTTTTGAGAGGTTGAGACTGTGTCGGTCAGAGTCGGTCCATACAAAAACATCCAGCCCTACTAAGTGGACTATGTGATAGGACCGTTGTCCATCTTCTTGTATCTCCCATCTTTAACCGAGTGTAACCGTTTCCTGTTCATCGTAGTGCTGTGCCCATTTTTCTTATCTCTGAACCAACTTTCACTTAGTGTTATTTGACCCTGAATGTTAGTGGCTTCTGCTATCGTCCGTATCTAACCCCAGTTGTAGTGTTTAGTGAGTTTCCATTCCAAATTAGGAGCTCGTAGAAAAGTTTTCAATCTTGATGAAATTCCTGTCAACACTCGATGTGTGAAGAAAGAAAGCTCCCAGCCGCAAATCTTATTCCCTGTTTATCTTAGATTCAAATGTAAATCTCGTATACAATACACTTTAAGATAAATGTAAATTAAACAAACCCAACCGAACCGCAAAAGATCATCGGATCGGATCGACACAAGATGTTCTTCTAGTTTTAATCAAGAGCATGCAATCGACCGGAGGAAGTGTTTACTCAAAGTGGAATTTTTATGACCAATTTTTGCTTGTTTCTGAGATGCACGAAAACAGTTTGTCCAGATGCTGTTTACAGAAAAATGAATGAGAACCAACCAATAGAAGAAAAATCACTGAAAGATCCAGCAAATAGTTCCAGCACAGTGGGGGGAAATTGACAAAGTAAGTTCATTGTGGAAGAAAAATAAAATATAATAAGCAAGGAGAAGCTTACACAAGCCCTTCCTCGCCCAATCCTCTTAAAATCAAAATTGAATAAAAAAGGAAACCGGAGCAAAAACAGTTGTGCCAAGTCAGTTTCCTGTGGTGGAATCAACAGTTTTAAATTAGTGAAAAGAAGAGAAAAAAAAAACAGTCCAATAGAACAAAAGTTGTTTGTGGAAAAGTTCCCCCCAACTACTATTACCCAGGCTGTGATAAAACAAGTCCTAACTTTGAGGGCGCCCGGTCTCCAGTTGAGTGGAAGGATTAGTGTAGAGAGCTTTTCGATTATCCGAAAATTATTGATGATTGTTCCCGATATACTCACTGGCTAGTGGATGCTGTAGTTCTGGATTATATGTGACCGCAAAAACCGTTGTTGAGTCGGTTCTAGTTCGAGTGAAAGAAAGAAAAACAATTGACTGATGCATCAGTAGTAACATGAGAAGGTAAAACCAAAGACATAGTAAAACTTTGGACGTTACTGTATGTTTATGTTTGAAGTTATTCAATTCAATTTTTTCAGCTTATGAACTGTACTACAAAAGTTTATGTTTTTCAAACTGCAAAGGTACCAATTTGATAGTTTTTTTTATCTTGGGAAACACTTGTATGTTTCCATCTAATTATACCCATAACTACCAGTAATTTTGATGAAAAGTATAGTTTCATGATTTTTTATTTAATAAAATACTATCAAGTCAGGAATTTTCGTTTCCTTATAAAAATAGAATGAAAAAAAAAATTGTGTTCAGAAGCTTACAGAATTTTAAAAAGGTTAAAATACTGTTTGTTATAAAAAAGGGCTTATGTTGACAAACGTTTTAAAATATTTTATTCATGCAATATTAAGTTACACACCAACTAGTGTGACAGTTTTTTGGAGTACAGTCCTAAAATGCCTAATTTTTTATTGTATTTTAGACATTTGTTTTTCAACATTAAACGTACAGTTTAATTGCAACTATCGGATATATTTTGAATTCGAGAAATTGGATCATTCGAAAAAAATTCCAGACACTTTTAAAGAATATATTTGATTTTTGTTCAGTATCGAGTATCAATTTGATTTTCGGTGCTCTATCAAGTGGTGATTTGGAAAAAAAATCCGATATGTTTATGAAGTTTATGAATACAAAAATACGAAAAATATTCCCCAAGATATACATATCTTACATGAAATAACCTTACATTTTTTTAATGAAATAATCGCGTTCCGTGTCTTGTTGAATTAAACATCCATTCCAGCATTCATATTTTTGTATGTTTGTAAATCTACTTTAGAATGAGTCGATTTGGGGTCATTTTTCAATTTCACATACATAAGGTCTTGAAAGCTGCGTTTACGCTCAAAATTTATCCATGATTTTTTTTCAAATTTCATAAGTAACGGGAAAATCGAATATTATGTTCTTTAAAATCAACATCGTTTACATTTCTTCTCTGGATTCAAGACTGTTATCTAATGTGTTTTGTGCAATTTCATAAAATCTCTTTAGGATAATTTCCGTTTTAACGGCATCGGAAAATTTAAAAATTTGTAAATCTATTGCTCGATTTTTAACATTTTCTATTACAATAAGAAACTTTTAAAAACTATTTCACAATGTGAGAAACTTTGGCATTATCATTGTGTTATCGTTATATGATTACTTTTTTACATTATATTTAAATAAAAATTGAAAAAGTTGTTATACCGAATTCTCGATCGGCCAAACCGTTAGGCCGAATATTCGACACACCGGCCGGATATTTATGTTTTCAAATCTTTACAATCACAGACTTGTCAAATTTTTTAAATCATTTTAAATAATTTAAAAATATCCAAAAGTTATGTTGAACATCGTAGGTGTATAAGTGTATCTTTCACTTTAGATTGAACAGGAAAATGCTAACAAGTATCGCTTTATACTTTGATTATCAATTATTCCAAATTTTCTTGAAATAATAAGGCTTTCCCAAAAACTCAACAAAAATTCAAGATAAATCAAATTTGGGTGGGAAGCCGGATTTATTCAAATCATTTGCTGAATCAAATAAAAAACTGTAATTTCTCTTTGAAAATTTCAAGATTTTGTGTTCAAGAACGATTCTAAAACTATTTCAAAATGAACAAAACTTTTTGTTTAATTTCTAAATACGATTTTCATATTGCTGCTGTGATTCAATTGAAACTTTAAAATTCAAGTTATTCTTTTTTACTTTTCTCTTGTGTGTTTTTGGCCTAGATTATTTTCAAATTTGCCCCTTTTCAAATTCAAAAAAAAATGTCCTAAATTGCCCGACTGTGTGATTTAAAGTGTGGTATGCTTGGGGTTAAAGATCATCGTTTTTTAACAACTATTTTGAAGATGTTTTGCTCATATTCAACTTTCATCTAATTTGATATCAAATAAGCACTTTCAAATTTTTTGGCTCCTGTTTCGACTTGTTTTATCCGGATTTAACATGAACCCATTCTCTTAGGTGGTGCAGGATCTAGAGACTAAAAGTTATCTGATTCCTTTCAGTTATTGGTGACATTTTTTAAATCAGAGAGACCACTACTTGAAGAAGATCTCGTAATTAATCATCTGGTTGAAAAAAATCAACTCGAGGGGCATTAAGATGTACAAAAAAGAAGGACATTGAAATAATCGCTTTTGAATTTTTATTAAAAAGAATATTCGACCGAATATTCAACCGAATATTCGTTTGACCGAAAAGTTGAAAAGGTCAACCACTATGCATTGCAAGATTTGCAAAATTTCCGTAAATATTGAGGGAGATTTATCAATGCTCTCATTTAAATCGTCACATACAAACATGACAAGGGTAATAAACTTCAAAATTCAAGAAGAATAAACATTTATTTAAGTTTCACTGAACAATTAAAATTTCCTACTGTTGTAAAATGTTGCAAATGTATTGATAATTTATACTCGAGATCGTCTGAAATTGTTGATCTATCTGGTTAATCCATAATGTGTCGATTTTAGGCAAAAAATGTTCGACCCGAAGGCTGAGGTCAGTCACAATTTTTTTTTTAGATTTTTTATTCTTCAAATCGTAAAAGTGCTTTTTCAAGTACAAAAAATTACGGATATCAAACAGCGCGCAATGGGAAATTTTTTACCCCAAACTCCCAACAAAATCAAAACCGTTGCTTTCATGTACTCAAACTGTACTTATCTTAAGTGAAATTTTCTTTGAAATAGAGTTCTGCGTCAGATTTGACCGGACATACCTGAGTGAAAGTTACTCGACTCAAATTACATTAAAAAAATGTTTCTTTCTGCATATATCCTAGCAACTGAAATGTTTGTGTGACTCATTTATGCAAAAGATATGAAGTTTTGTATTAAAGTATCTTGCTGCTTAAATCAGCAGAGTTATTAAAGAGTGAATATTTTTCTAGGAAAAAATAATTTAAAATTTTGTCTTGACTAAGTTTTGGGTGCTTATTCCAGATCTGAAATTGATTTTTTTTCCTATCAACTCTTGTTTTATAGATAACTTTTGAAAAAAGGTGAATTTACATTAAGGAATGTTATGTTTATGTTTAAAACAAAATAAAACAAATGTATCTACAAAACAAATTAGCACTGGACTAGCACAACACAGTTTGGAAACTGGTCACCTTTTCGACTTCGACAATACAAGAATCACAGCTGAAACTTTTTACATTAAAATTAGAAGTGACAACAATATAATCAATAGGCAGATAGACTCCTGTAATTTTAAAACAGCTTACAACTCTGTAATTAAAAAATTGTCACAAACACTAACATATAAACGAAAATCACAACAAAATGTCCCGAATCAAACTAGTATAGACGAAGGCCAGTAGTTTGTAAGATTTTAAATATTGTAAATTTAGATAAAAATTCATTGTTTAAAATATAATTTTAGTGTCCACTGAAGAGGAGCGAAAGCCACAGTAGCTCGAAACGTCTGGACAACTGGTAATAACGTTTTTGATTCTAAAATCCGCCGAAAAACGTCGATGATTTATGTCTTTAAAATTGTTTCAACGTCCATCATGTTCTGAGATTCACGACACGCTGTTGATACTTCCCAATGGAATCAATTTATATTGGATAATGATGTTGGTTGTTTTTTCTCATCTTGAGCGATGATTCTTTTGATATGGCCGAAACTTTTCCGGCATACGGCGTTTTTTTGCGATTTTTGTTTGTTCCATTACTGCGGTTTGCTATTGGACCTTATGAATGAATGGCTTTTTAAAAGGTTAAACTAACAAAGCAGGAATATTGTTTGTTTCGATAATTTGATTTTAGTAAACAACTTTACGCATATGTTTTTTGTATGGTGTTAGTAAAAACTATATTTTCATTTGCCACTGTACAAGGAAAAATTATGACTGCTGATTAAAGCTGTGGGTAATCATTCTTTAAAAGAGGTCTTCTATAGGATTGGCCCCTTAACCCTCCAAAGCTGTTCGGGTCAATATGACCCGAAACGCACTTTTCAAACCTCTTTATCATCATTCCAATATACTGAAGAACTGGGGATTTTGACAGACCAAGTATGTTCTATGAAAATGATGATCAAATTAACGATAAAAAAATTAAAAATTGAATTTTGAAAATCGGTTCATTGGTAAACGAAATACAGCTAAGCAAAGCCAAAACTGGATGTCGTTTTTTTAAAGTAAGATTTTTTTCTACCGGAAGATCTGAGATAGCGGTCAAAACTTTCTTTGGACCCCAACATATCTATACATTGTCGGACAGATGGATTCTTGACAATTTCAAACATCAATAAAACACTTAAATATAGAGATGCTGTCAAAAGTTATGCGTATTTTAAAAATAAAATTGATTTTTCGGACTTTTTACTTTCTGAAGCAGTTTCTGATAACCTGGTAGTACTTATCGACTTTATTTTGAAATGCTGAGTAATAAGATTAAATTACCTACACAATGAATATAATATCATCAAAATCGGTTAACATTTACAGCCAGGAGAACGAAATCAAACCTCAACTCAAATTTCCCCGAAACGAATATTTTGCGAACGGCTTTGGAAGGTTAAAGGTGATGACTTCGTTTTAATTCACTTTTAAAACTATTCATACAAAAATTCCAATTTATAAAACAAGAAGCACATTTTGAAAGTTAATTTTCCGAACAAGAAACAACAAACGGGCCGAATCAATCAGAGTAGATGAAATATTTATGCCCAGTTCCTTCTGCGCTAACTTCCATTTTGAAAGCAACTAGGCCTGCTGAATACAATCTCCTTGTAATATGTAGGTAAATCTCTGGCTCCCTCAAAAGGGACAGTTTTGATACGTTCTGGGATATAATATAAAGGTCTATCAAGAGAGCAAACTGTGGAAAATTAACATCTTTCATAGAACCTTCATATGTAACTTTTGCAAATGGAAATGAAACATTATTTTTGAGTAATGAAGGTTAATTAAACTCCTTAAAATTTATTTGAGATTTTTTTTCAACTATCGTCAAACAAAGCGAATGAGGACAACGCATTATTATTTGAAAAAACCAGATAAATATCAAAAGAAGAATTCAGCTTGAAATCATTAAATTGTTTTTTGAGCTCAGCCATCTATTTTTCTGAATGCGTAATTTCCGATTTAAAGTGTTTAACAATTAAAACTTTAGAAAGTTATATAGATCGAAGCTGTTAGGGTGTTCGATTTGACTTCACTTCAGTGTAGGGGAAGAGGGGGCATAATGCCCACGTTAAGAAGATAGCCTTGTTTTAGAGTATATTTGAAAAGATTAACTTTAATGTCCGGTTGTGTTTGGAAGCTTGGTTTATTTTCTGTCTAAATCCAATAGTTAGAATAACTGAAAGATCAAAAAAGGCCACAAATTTAATGAAGTTTGAAGAGTAGGTTGAAAATGGAATTTCAGATTCAGTAGGGGCATAATGCGCATATGTGTGTACCCAATCGCGCCGTTTAACGTTTAATAAGTGTTTATTGATTCAAGTGCCTCCGAAAGTGTTTGCCAGGTAAAAACACTTCTATTCTACTTCCCAGATGGAAAAATGTATTGCTACGCGGAGTGCTGCCAGATACACTCAAATTCTTGTGAATAGTTAGTTAAATCTATATTAATTTTAGGAATTTTAAATATATTCGTTTATATTCAAAGTTATGTTTTTCAATACAACATATAAATATCTTTAAAATTGTTGAGATGAAACTGCATATACATTTAAACAAATATGAAACATGCTTAAAGATAAACGGACATGGCGCGTTTTGACCCACCTAGACATGTCTGTTAAAAATCGTTCAAAACAACAGGAAAAATAATTGAATTAGGAAATTTTTCGTTTTGTGATGATTTTCAAGACCAATGTTCATCGTTATAACAGATGTCAGGTATTTTTTTTGCTTACTGATGCCGTAATTCCTTGCGTAAGTTAAGGCAAAAATTGCAAAGAATATGGCTTGAAAAATATTTCTGGATTTTTGCAGGGATTTATCGTATATTTGATGCTAATGTTTTGTACAAAAGGTTTCTACTGTTAATTAGAAGGGAATAACGTACAGAATTCTGAAAATAAGTGTATATCTAGCTAGATATTGCAGTGGGGCATTTTGCCCACACTGGGCATTATACCTCCAGTTCCCCTAAATACCGATAACGTGCATTTTTTGGGGAAAATTGTGCCTTAACTTGGCATGTTCCTTATCTTTGCAGGCCAGAATGCTTTTTGCTGATATTATCAATGAATTGGATTTTTTTTTTGAATTGTTGTATAACATATGGAATAAGATTGGTTATCATAAATTTGGTTATCTTCCGAGGAGGTCCTTCTAACTAAAATAGGAGTTCTTCACAGAAAAAAAATTGACTATTACGTGTCACTGAAACTGCAACTTTTAAAATAAATCAACCTGTAATTAACAAAACCTGCAATTTTCAATTGTTTTCCTTGAAAGTTAAAGAAGATTCATTTATTATTACAGCAAATGTTCTGTAAAAAAGTTGTACACTGAAAATTAAATGTCACGTAATTTGTTTTTCGACCTGTAAAATCACGGTAAATGTCCTGCTCCTTTTCGTTACAGGACATTTGCGTAATTTTACAGGAAATAATTTTTGCTGTGTTCTAATGCTTCAAAGCCAAATCTAATTCGTCATACGTCGTGCATTGATTTTTGTTAAGTGCTTTGCGTTGAGTTTTATTGTTTGTTCATGGAGAAATAAAGGATAATTGCCTCCTAAGGAGGACGCTTATTAAACCACAGAAAACAGCTACACAGCAAAAATTATTTCCTGTAAAATTACGCAAATGTCCTGTAACAAAAAGGAGCAGGACATTAACCGTTATTTTACAGGTCGAAAAACAAATTACGTGACATTTAATTTTCAGTGTACAACTTTTTTACAGCACATTTGCTGTAATAATAAATGAATCTTCGTTAACTATCAAGGAAAACAATTGAAAATTACAGGTTTTGTTAATTACAGGTTGGTTTAGTTTAAAGGTTGCAGTTCAAATCTATATATACTAAAATCAATTTCTGTATGTTTGTTTGTTTGTTTGTTTGTTTGTTTGTTTGTTTGTCCTCTATTAGGATATATTGACAGTTCTACACGAACACCACCTTAACAAAAGGCCTCAGCCCTAACCTCAAACCATGGGAGAACAGAATCGATTTTTGAGAAGGGCGCACGATAAACGCGATTTTCCGGTACTAATATCGACAAATTCGCCCTGTGGAAAAGCGATAGACAGATGTTCGTGTTTTGTTTTTTTTGGGTGTTCAGGGATGCCTAGTGCATTAATATTTGAAAAAAAATGATTATATTTTTTTAATAGCATTGTTATTGAAAAACCTTTTCATGATAACTGAGAATTTGAAACTTTCCCGTAAATTTCTATTCGAATGTGAAATTAAACGCATCTATTATCTGAACGAAATAACAACTTACTGTTACGCAGAGTTAAACGATATAGCTAATTAAGTAGATATGTTTAAAATAACCAGATCATGTAGGCGATTATTTTCAAAGTCAACATAGACGGGCGTTCATTAATTTACTTGTTAGTAGCATTGACTGATTTTGCAATCGTTTAGAAGTTAGAAACAGCTCTTTTTTAATCTACCAAGCAGTATATGAAATATATTTCAAATGTTTTGAATTCACCTTGAAAATTCATTATCAACATATGGCTGGCTTATCTACATCCATTTAGGGACGCCCCGTGATGAATTCAAACGATTAACTGTTCCTAGTTAAAAAATGAAATCAATTCAGAAATATTATACCTAATCAGTTTAAAATATGCAAAAACGGATTTTAGTAACACACCTAGCATCACTGGTGAGGCGCCAGCAAATCAAAATTTGAGGTTATGGCTGAGGCCAATTTCTTGCCAATACTATCGTCCGTATATACCCTTATAGACTCAGCCGTCTTAAGAGCTAGAGGTCTGAAATTTGGCATGGATGCTCATTAGGACCAGGAAGGATGAAAAATGTTTTTAGATTTTCGGATGACCCCTTCTGAAAGGGGTCGTCCATAGAATACAAATATTGTTTTCGCGATATTGACGTTATTTTTCGTCGGATCGTAATGAAAATTTGCACATGAGTGTTTTGAAAGACCAGCAATCGATTTTAGGTGTCAAATTTTGTGTAAGGGGTCGGCCAAAGGGGTCGTCCATATTAACTGTTCGCTGTTTTTGCGATATTGACGTTATTATACATCGTATTCAGATGAAAATTGGTACACGATAGTTTTGAGTGACGTGCAATCGGTTTGAGGTATCAAATTCAGAGTAAGGGGCCGGCAAAAGGGGTCGTCCATATTAAATTTTCAGTATCTTAGTGATATTGACGTTTTTATACATCGGATTGGGATGAAAATTTGCACATAGGAGTTATGAGGGACAAACAACTGATTTCACTTATCCAAACTAAAATCAGGGGTCGGCCACATGGGGTCGTCCATATTAACTATTCACTGTTCATGCGATATTGTCGTTGTTATACATCGGATTCAGACGAAAATTGGTACACGAGAGTTTTGAGAGACGAGCTATGGATTTCAAATATTGAATTCAGTGTAAGGGGCCGGCAAAGGGGGTCGTCCATATTAACCTTTCAATATTTTTGCAATATCGTCGTTATTTGACATCGGATTGGGATGAAAATTTGCACACGGTAGTTTTCAGGGACGAGCAATCGATTTCAGATGTCAAATGTTTTGCTAGGGGTCGACGGAAGGGGTCGTCCATATAAATAATTTTTTCACTGATTTTAGCAATATTGACGTTATTATACAATGGGTTGCTTTGAAAATTTGCATAAGGTAATTTTGAGTGAAGGGAAATTGATTTCAGATATCAAAGGTTGTTTAAGAGGCCACCGGAAGGAGTTTAGCTTTTTGGCAATAATTGCGTTGTTATGCAACGATTGAGTCGAAATTTTTACACGGGGTTTATGGCACGGTCAATTGATTCCTGATTTCAAATTTTGTAGCAGACGACAGACAAAGTGATCGTCCAATACTTTTGCAATTATTACTTAACAATGACTTCAGAAGTGCATCTAGAAAATGCTTGCAACTGACTTTCATACAAACTGTTCATGTCATATTCCAAGTTGAAAGCGAAACGGAGTTCGTATGGGATCAGCTAGTTTTATATAAATTATAAGATAGTAGGTTATAGTTTGATTTCAAAAATCAAGATTTGAAATTTTGATTTTTGTTTTTACCGTATTGATTTGCTACTATCGCTCAATTTTGCACTTATCCCGACAAAAACTAACACAAATCGTCGTCAGCATATTGCTGCCTCACTTAGTCATATTTACGCGCATCTGCAACACTGACAGAAATTCCAGTATTCCACCGTCTACTTTCAGTTCAAATCTAGGACATTACCGGTTCAAATCTGAGCGCATAAATGAACAAAATTACAGCAAAAAGAAAAGCAACACCTGTAGGGACCTGGTACGGAACTTATACAAATTTGCTATCAATTTCAACAATAAGTAAATGGATAAAGTTAGCAATTTATGTTTGTTCAATACGGGATTGATTTGTTTGGATATTTTAATTTTATTTAAAAACAGTTATTTTAATTAGAAAAAAGGGATTTAAAATCATTTGCAATGTTACCATTTTAAAAGGTAACCTGAAACGATTCAACAACGAAAGATTGCACAAGAAAAGGGTGTATGTGAAACAAACGAAAGAAGGATTTTTAAAAGAAATTTAGAATTGTAATGTTTAAGAAAATGCGAAAGCAAAAATACTAGTGAATTTGGGTTTGTAAGATTGCAAGTATGCAACGTTTGATTTAAATTTTCATACATTTAGAAGTACTAAGTTTTGGTTTCTAGGGGAACGTTTCATGATTCTCGATCTTAGTTCTGTAGTGGTTTACAACAATTATTCAATGTTAACATGAAACTGTTTTTTTTGTTTCTTGTGATTTTACCCATGATATCGGAATCAAGGAAAGGAAAAGAGCATGAGTTGTGTGCATTGAGCATGTACTGCTTGGAATTTGCACCATCCTATTGGAATTCACACAAATTTTATGGCCCTGATCAATTCGTTCTGAAACACTAAATGTCATTTTCTCTTTTAAAATTTGTCGATCCTGCACTCATGCTTAAAGTTTAACCTGTTAAGTCAGAGAAAATTACTTTAAGCTTGGTGGAAGGGCCTCTTCAAGACTGGTATCATCTTCTGTATGTGAAGGACTATTAATCTGGATGGGGGTCTTGATCTTGGGCGGAGGTAGAAATACTAACTCAAGTCAATGAGGAAGAATGAATGACCTTAATGGGTTATATTCCTATAAAAAAGGAAAAAAAACTCAAGTCAATGGTATTCTGATTGCTGATGATAATATCAACAATTCATGCCAAAAGTTGGAAGAATCAATGTCAAAATGGGTACTGAGGGGCAACAAACCCAACTATTAAAATGTTGTCCCAAACCATACAGTTAAAACATATCAGTATTTTTCGATAGGCATGGTCCAAACCAATTGATAGGAACATCCCAAAGCCTCGTCTTGAATTCTTTTCACAATTTTTGGTCGATTTTGGATATCAAGGTAGACGGCAAAGGGTTGTCAGTTAATCAACATGGCCAAAAACCGGGTCTAAGTTTTCAAAATGATAGTTTGTCAAAGCAAAACTCTCGGTGGTGTAAATTGTTTTCTTTTTTATTTCCAAAGCCGAAATGCAGATAATTGAAATAAACATAGATTTTAATAAAGGTTGCAACACGTACTCTTTTAAGAGTTCATGTCCTCTTTTTAGAGTACATATACTTTTTTTCTATCGAAAAATGGGTGTAGAGGGTAATACGGTCAAAATTTGGTCAAGGGAAAACGCGTGTTAATCGGTGAAATCGTTTAATTAAAAAAATCAAATTAAATTTCTTTTTCAAGTTTAATTAATTGAAATTCAGGAAAAATATTCAGGTAGGCTTCCGCTTTCCCAAATCCGAATTGCCGGGCCTTACGCTTAACCCCTGCCATCAGATTTTGTACATCCACCTTGTCCACCTTCTTCGCCGCAGAAAGCCAGTTTGCCTTGAACTGCTGCTCGTCCTTAGCAGTTTTTTTTTTGGTCTTCTTTAGGTTCCGCTTGACAATAGCCCAGTATTTCTCAATTGGGCGGAGATCTGGCGTGTTGGGACGGTTCTTGTCCTTGGGAACCACCTGCACGTTGTTGGCGGCGTACCACTCCATGGCCTTTTAACCGTAATGGCAAGATGCCAAATCCGGCCAAAACAGTACGGAACAACCGTGTTTCTTCAGGAAAGGCAGCAGACGTTTATTCAATCACTCTTTCACGTAAATTTCACTGTTAACAGCCCCGAAAGCTATCAAAATGCGGCTTTTCAAGCCACAGGTACAGATGGCTTGCCAAACCAGATATTTCTTCGCGAACTTTGACAGTTTCATGTGCTTGAAAATATCTGCTACCTTTCCCCTTCCTTTTGCCGTATAAAACTCATGTTCCGGAAGCTGCATAGAAAAAATTTTGACTATTACATGTCACTGTACCTGCAACCTTTAGAATAAACCACCTGTAATTAACAAAACCTGTAATTTTAAATGGTTTTCCTTGAAAGTTAACGAAGATTCATTTATTATTAAAGCAAATGTCCTGTAAAAAAGTTGTACACAAAAAATTAAATGTCACGTAATCAAGTTTTCGACCTGTAAAATTACGGTAAATGTCCTGCTCCTTTTTGTTACAGGACATTTGCGTAATTTTACAGGAAATAATTTTTGCTGTGTGCTTGTAGTCGGCTTTGACGTAGGTTCCGTCGTCCATTACCACGCAGTCAAACTTCGTCAGCATCGTCGTGTACAGCCTCCGGTAGCGCGCTTTGGCCGTCGTATTTTGTTTATCATCGCGATTTGGAGTCACTACCTTCTTGTAAGTCGATAGTTGGGCTAGTTTTTTGGCTCGATGCACGGTTGTAGACGATACACCCAGCTTATTTCCGGCATCTCGGAGAGAGAGGTTAGGGTTTCGCTTGAAACTACCGGCAACTCTCTTTGTCGTCTCAGCGGCTTCCGGTTTTCGATTTCCCCCCAATCCAGACTTCCTGGCTGTCGACAAACGTTCCCAAAATACTTTTATTACATTTGTAACGGTTGATTTGGCAACTTTTAGCGATTTTGCCAGCTTTGGTGCGAGTAGCTCGGATTTTCGCGATGCGCGAGCAAAATTTTGATACTCTGCTCTTCTTTCTTAGACGGCATTTTGACAACTGAAGAGTGAATTCCAAAATCAAAATAGGAGCAACACACACACCTTCAAAATAAGGGGCCAAATTTTGACCGTATCACCCTTTACTCTTCTTTTTGTGAAAGTTTACGAAATGTATTTTTTTTTCTATGAAACACATTTTCATTAGAACACGAACATATACAGTTTATGAAGTTTATGTTGCGTTACTTATACAAGAACTTCGAAAGAAAAACAGGGGATATTTTTTATTATCTGACAACTTGCGAAAAAGGTCTTCGGATCTTCCCCAAAATTGAAAATTTGGTTCATTTTTTAGATTCGGTTGGATTTTTTTGTAAATAACATTAAACCATATTTTACAGCTTCATAACTCTGTTTATTTTCAACGGAAATCATAAAATTGCATTTGAAAACGCATCAAAATTTAATCAGCGTTTCAAATAAAATATTGAAACGAAATTAAAGTTATGACCTCTAATATGAAGAATTATTATTTAGCTTTAAATGGTGCTTAAAAGTACCTACTATCTGCATCACTGAATTTTCTGCAAAAATACCATTTTACAGCCCAATTTACGATGCAACTTCCATTTGAAGACACCAAACCTAAACAGATTTGATTGGTTGTTGTAAGATTTCAAATAACTAAAAGAAATGTTCAACGCTTCATTTGGTCCTTTTTCTGTTTTTTTAAGTTCATGCAAAGGCTGAATAGCCTTCTACTCAGCTTTGGAAATTGAATGTGTGGATATGAGCTTAAATTTTTAGCTAAATAGAATTCTATGCAGCCCTTGAGCAGGGCTGAGTAAGCTTTTAACAGAATGTTTTATGAAACCTTTGGTGACTTGGGATTGCACTAACATGTAGGTAGCTCTCGCTTCTAACAACATGGGAACAGAAGTACTTATCAAAACAGGTAAAAACAGTATTTTGTCATGCAGAAAAACTGAATTCAAGTTTCTTCGAGACTTCAAAAAATTCAGAATTGACGACCATAAATCCGGAACAAAATCCAGAAATTATTTCACGAAAATCAAGAACATAAAAATTGAAAGTAAAAAATTTCATCAATACTCAGCGATAGATTATTTCTCGTACTTTAAGCTTCCGTAAAAAAACCTTTCGTAATTATTTCTATAAAACTTACTCCCTTTAACTAAATAAATTTACATCACAATTTGTTGTTTTTTGTTCGATTTGCACAAAAAAAAGTAATTAAATCTGGCAAAATCCGGGCATTTTTAAATGAAATCAGTAAAAACGGGCCCTGCCGGACTGTTCCCAAGTTTTGTTTTGAATATTCGGGCAAACCTGGATCAAACCGGGCAAACTCTATCTAAGATACAATTTAAAGCTTATTTATAGTTTTTTTTGTATGCGTGGTCATTATCTAAATTTTTTTCAATATTTAATTTGAAATATGGTATTTTATTTACAAAAAAAATTAACCGAATCTAACTCGAAAAATAAAGTTAAAGAAATCTGCAAAAATACAAGTGTTTTTAAGATGTAAACATGAATCAAGTTTCAATTTTGGGGAAGATCTGGAGACCCCTGGCGCAAACCCGTGAGATAAAAAAAAATCGAACTTACCATTCCGGAGATAACAATAACATTTAACATTGAAGGAAAACTTGTAACGGTTGTACCTGGTTACATGTTTCGTTTTGTAAGGTTAGCTTGTTATTTATTTAATTATTTGTTATTTATTGAATCATTCGTTATTTATTAAATTATTGTTGAACGTCATGATTATTATAATTTATTAAATAGTATTTATCCAACATCTAGATTTATTTCTTAAAAATAGTTAAATCCGAACAAGGTCATTATACAATAACGCATAGAGTCGAACTTGATAGAACGCTGCATTAAAATAATATTGATCATCAATGATAGTTGACCTTTCTCATAGAGTAACGGCCTGGATTGAGAATTTCCCGAGGTCGAGTTCGGGATGTATCTCCCCGGTCTTGTGGGAGCAGGATAGTTAATTATGGGGGTCTAGAAGCAAAAACGA
>NW_026598213.1:0-49763 GCF_029784155.1 Uranotaenia lowii | reverse complement strand
TCGCTCGGAGGGCGCGCGAAAAACCTTGAATTTTTTGAATCTTGCAAAATTTTAAAGTCGAAAATTTTTCGGCAAAAAATCATTTTTTTCGATTTTTTCCGCTCGGGGGGCGCGCGAAAAACCTTGAATTTTTTGAATCTTGCAAAATTTTAAACTCGAAAATTTTTCGGCAAAAAATCATTTTTTTCGATTTTTTCCGCTCGGGGGGCGCGCGAAAACCTTGAATTTTTTGAATCTTGCAAAATTTTAAAGTCGAAAATTTTTCGGCAAAAAATCATTTTTTTCGATTTTTTCCGCTCGGGGGGCGCGCGAAAAACCTTGAATTTTTTGAATCTTGCAAAATTTTAAACTCGAAAATTTTTCGGCAAAAAATCATTTTTTTCGATTTTTTCCGCTCGGAGGGCGCGCGAAAAACCTTGAATTTTTTGAATCTTGCAAAATTTTAAACTCGAAAATTTTTTGGCAAAAAATCATTTTTTTCGATTTTTTCCGCTCGGGGGGCGCGCGAAAAACCTTGAATTTTTTGAATCTTGCAAAATTTTAAACTCGAAAATTTTTCGGCAAAAAATCATTTTTTTCGATTTTTTCCGCTCGGGGGGCGCGCGAAAAACCTTGAATTTTTTGAATCTTGCAAAATTTTAAACTCGAAAATTTTTCGGCAAAAAATCATTTTTTTCGATTTTTTCCGCTCGGGGGGCGCGCGAAAAACCTTGAATTTTTTGAATCTTGCAAAATTTTAAACTCGAAAATTTTTCGGCAAAAAATCATTTTTTTCGATTTTTTCCGCTCGGGGGGGCGCGCGAAAAACCTTGAATTTTTTGAATCTTGCAAAATTTTAAAGTCGAAAATTTTTCGGCAAAAAATCATTTTTTTCGATTTTTTCCGCTCGGGGGGCGCGCGAAAAACCTTGAATTTTTTGAATCTTGCAAAATTTTAAAGTCGAAAATTTTTCGGCAAAAGATCATTTTTTTCGATTTTTTCCGCTCGGGGGGCGCGCGAAAAACCTTGAATTTTTTGAATCTTGCAAAATTTTAAACTCGAAAATTTTTCGGCAAAAAATCATTTTTTTCGATTTTTTCCGCTCGGGGGGCGCGCGAAAAACCTTGAATTTTTTGAATCTTGCAAAATTTTAAACTCGAAAATTTTTCGGCAAAAAAACATTTTTTTCGATTTTTTTCCGCTCGGAGGGCGCGCGAAAAACCTTGAATTTTTTGAATCTTGCAAAATTTTAAACTCGAAAATTTTTCGGCAAAAAATCATTTTTTTCGATTTTTTCCGCTCGGGGGGCGCGCGAAAAACCTTGAATTTTTTGAATCTTGCAAAATTTTAAAGTCGAAAATTTTTCGGCAAAAAATCATTTTTTTCGATTTTTTCCGCTCGGGGGGCGCGCGAAAAACCTTGAATTTTTTGAATCTTGCAAAATTTTAAAGTCGAAAATTTTTCGGCAAAAAATCATTTTTTTTCGATTTTTTCCGCTCGGGGGGCGCGCGAAAAACCTTGAATTTTTTGAATCTTGCAAAATTTTAAACTCGAAAATTTTTCGGCAAAAAATCACTTTTTTCGATTTTTTCCGCTCGGGGGGCGCGCGAAAAACCTTGAATTTTTTGAATCTTGCAAAATTTAAAGTCGAAAATTTTTCGGCAAAAAATCATTTTTTTCGATTTTTTCCGCTCGGGGGGCGCGCGAAAAACCTTGAATTTTTTGAATCTTGCAAAATTTTAAACTCGAAAATTTTTCGGCAAAAAATCATTTTTTTTCGATTTTTTCCGCTCGGGGGGCGCGCGAAAAACCTTGAATTTTTTTAATCTTGCAAAATTTTAAAGTCGAAAATTTTTCGGCAAAAAATCATTTTTTTCGATTTTTTCCGCTCGGGGGGCGCGCGAAAAACCTTGAATTTTTTGAATCTTGCAAAATTTTAAACTCGAAAATTTTTCGGCAAAAAATCATTTTTTCGATTTTTTCCGCTCGGGGGGCGCGCGAAAAACCTTGAATTTTTTGAATCTTGCAAAATTTTAAACTCGAAAATTTTTCGGCAAAAAATCATTTTTTTCGATTTTTTCCGCGCCCCCCGCGCGCGAAAAACCTTGAATTTTTTGAATCTTGCAAAATTTTAAAGTCGAAAATTTTTCGGCAAAAAATCATTTTTTTCGATTTTTTCCGCTCGGGGGGCGCGCGAAAAACCTTGAATTTTTTTAATCTTGCAAAATTTTAAAGTCGAAAATTTTTCGGCAAAAAATCATTTTTTTCGATTTTTTCCGCTCGGGGGGCGCGCGAAAAACCTTGAATTTTTTGAATCTTGCAAAATTTTAAACTCGAAAATTTTTCGGCAAAAAATCATTTTTTTCGATTTTTTCCGCTCGGGGGGCGCGCGAAAAACCTTGAATTTTTTGAATCTTGCAAAATTTTAAACTCGAAAATTTTTCGGCAAAAAATCATTTTTTTCGATTTTTTCCGCTCGGAGGGCGCGCGAAAAACCTTGAATTTTTTGAATCTTGCAAAATTTTAAACTCGAAAATTTTTCGGCAAAAAATCATTTTTTTCGATTTTTTTCCGCTCGGGGGGCGCGCGAAAAACCTTGAATTTTTTGAATCTTGCAAAATTTTAAAGTCGAAAATTTTTCGGCAAAAAATCATTTTTTTCGATTTTTTCCGCTCGGGGGGCGCGCGAAAAACCTTGAATTTTTTGAATCTTGCAAAATTTTAAAGTCGAAAATTTTTCGGCAAAAAATCATTTTTTTCGATTTTTTCCGCGCCCCCCGCGCGCGAAAAACCTTGAATTTTTTGAATCTTGCAAAATTTTAAAGTCGAAAATTTTTCGGCAAAAAATCATTTTTTTCGATTTTTTCCGCTCGGGGGGCGCGCGAAAAACCTTGAATTTTTTGAATCTTGCAAAATTTTAAACTCGAAAATTTTTCGGCAAAAAATCATTTTTTTCGATTTTTTCCGCTCGGGGGGCGCGCGAAAAACCTTGAATTTTTTGAATCTTGCAAAATTTTAAACTCGAAAATTTTTCGGCAAAAAATCATTTTTTTCGATTTTTTCCGCTCGGAGGGCGCGCGAAAAACCTTGAATTTTTTGAATCTTGCAAAATTTTAAACTCGAAAATTTTTCGGCAAAAAATCATTTTTTTCGATTTTTTCCGCTCGGGGGGCGCGCGAAAAACCTTGAATTTTTTGAATCTTGCAAAATTTTAAACTCGAAAATTTTTCGGCAAAAAATCATTTTTTTCGATTTTTTCCGCTCGGGGGGCGCGCGAAAAACTTGAATTTTTTGAATCTTGCAAAATTTTAAACTCGAAAATTTTTCGGCAAAAAATCATTTTTTTCGATTTTTTCCGCTCGGGGGCCGCGCGAAAAACCTTGAATTTTTTGAATCTTGCAAAATTTTAAAGTCGAAAATTTTTCGGCAAAAAATCATTTTTTTCGATTTTTTCCGCTCGGGGGGCGCGCGAAAAACCTTGAATTTTTTGAATCTTGCAAAATTTAAAGTCGAAAATTTTTCGGCAAAAAATCATTTTTTTCGATTTTTTCCGCTCGGGGGGCGCGCGAAAAACCTTGAATTTTTTGAATCTTGCAAAATTTTAAACTCGAAAATTTTTCGGCAAAAAATCATTTTTTTCGATTTTTTCCGCTCGGGGGGCGCGCGAAAAACCTTGAATTTTTTGAATCTTGCAAAATTTTAAAGTCGAAAATTTTTCGGCAAAAAATCATTTTTTTCGATTTTTTCCGCTCGGGGGGCGCGCGAAAAACCTTGAATTTTTTGAATCTTGCAAAATTTTAAACTTGAAAATTTTTCGGCAAAAAATCATTTTTTTCGATTTTTTCCGCTCGGGGGGCGCGCGAAAAACCTTGAATTTTTTTAATCTTGCAAAATTTTAAACTCGAAAATTTTTCGGCAAAAAATCATTTTTTTCGATTTTTTCCGCTCGGGGGGCGCGCGAAAAACCTTGAATTTTTTGAATCTTGCAAAATTTTAAACTCGAAAATTTTTCGGCAAAAAATCATTTTTTTTCGATTTTTTCCGCTCGGAGGGCGCGCGAAAAACCTTGAATTTTTTGAATCTTGCAAAATTTTAAAGTCGAAAATTTTTCGGCAAAAAATCATTTTTTTCGATTTTTTCCGCTCGGGGGGCGCGCGAAAAACCTTGAATTTTTTGAATCTTGCAAAATTTTAAACTCGAAAATTTTTCGGCAAAAAATCATTTTTTTCGATTTTTTCCGCTCGGAGGGCGCGCGAAAAACCTTGAATTTTTTGAATCTTGCAAAATTTTAAACTCGAAAATTTTTCGGCAAAAAATCATTTTTTTCGATTTTTTCCGCTCGGGGGGCGCGCGAAAAACCTTGAATTTTTTGAATCTTGCAAAATTTTAAACTCGAAAATTTTTCGGCAAAAAATCATTTTTTTCGATTTTTTCCGCTCGGGGGGCGCGCGAAAAACTTGAGTTTTTTGAATCTTGCAAAATTTTAAACTCGAAAATTTTTCGGCAAAAAATCATTTTTTTCGATTTTTTCCGCTCGGGGGCCGCGCGAAAAACCTTGAATTTTTTGAATCTTGCAAAATTTTAAAGTCGAAAATTTTTCGGCAAAAAATCATTTTTTTCGATTTTTTCCGCTCGGGGGGCGCGCGAAAAACCTTGAATTTTTTGAATCTTGCAAAATTTTAAAGTCGAAAATTTTTCGGCAAAAAATCATTTTTTTCGATTTTTTCCGCTCGGGGGGCGCGCGAAAAACCTTGAATTTTTTGAATCTTGCAAAATTTTAAACTCGAAAATTTTTCGGCAAAAAATCATTTTTTTCGATTTTTTCCGCTCGGGGGGCGCGCGAAAAACCTTGAATTTTTTGAATCTTGCAAAATTTTAAAGTCGAAAATTTTTCGGCAAAAAATCATTTTTTTCGATTTTTTCCGCTCGGGGGGCGCGCGAAAAACCTTGAATTTTTTGAATCTTGCAAAATTTTAAACTTGAAAATTTTTCGGCAAAAAATCATTTTTTTCGATTTTTTCCGCTCGGGGGGCGCGCGAAAAACCTTGAATTTTTTTAATCTTGCAAAATTTTAAACTCGAAAATTTTTCGGCAAAAAATCATTTTTTTCGATTTTTTCCGCTCGGGGGGCGCGCGAAAAACCTTGAATTTTTTGAATCTTGCAAAATTTTAAACTCGAAAATTTTTCGGCAAAAAATCATTTTTTTTCGATTTTTTCCGCTCGGAGGGCGCGCGAAAAACCTTGAATTTTTTGAATCTTGCAAAATTTTAAAGTCGAAAATTTTTCGGCAAAAAATCATTTTTTTCGATTTTTTCCGCTCGGGGGGCGCGCGAAAAACCTTGAATTTTTTGAATCTTGCAAAATTTTAAACTCGAAAATTTTTCGGCAAAAAAACATTTTTTTCGATTTTTTCCGCTCGGGGGGCGCGCGAAAAACCTTGAATTTTTTGAATCTTGCAAAATTTTAAACTCGAAAATTTTTCGGCAAAAAATCATTTTTTTCGATTTTTTCCGCGCCCCCCGCGCGCGAAAAACCTTGAATTTTTTGAATCTTGCAAAATTTTAAAGTCGAAAATTTTTCGGCAAAAAATCATTTTTTTCGATTTTTTCCGCTCGGGGGCGCGCGAAAAACCTTGAATTTTTTTAATCTTGCAAAATTTTAAAGTCGAAAATTTTTCGGCAAAAAATCATTTTTTTCGATTTTTTCCGCTCGGGGGGGCGCGCGAAAAACCTTGAATTTTTTGAATCTTGCAAAATTTTAAACTCGAAAATTTTTCGGCAAAAAATCATTTTTTTCGATTTTTTCCGCTCGGGGGGCGCGCGAAAAACCTTGAATTTTTTGAATCTTGCAAAATTTTAAACTCGAAAATTTTTCGGCAAAAAATCATTTTTTTCGATTTTTTCCGCTCGGAGGGCGCGCGAAAAACCTTGAATTTTTTGAATCTTGCAAAATTTTAAACTCGAAAATTTTTCGGCAAAAAATCATTTTTTTCGATTTTTTCCGCTCGGGGGGCGCGCGAAAAACCTTGAATTTTTTGAATCTTGCAAAATTTTAAACTCGAAAATTTTTCGGCAAAAAATCATTTTTTTCGATTTTTTCCGCGCCCCCCGCGCGCGAAAAACCTTGAATTTTTTGAATCTTGCAAAATTTTAAAGTCGAAAATTTTTCGGCAAAAAATCATTTTTTTCGATTTTTTCCGCTCGGGAGGCGCGCGAAAAACCTTGAATTTTTTGAATCTTGCAAAATTTTAAAGTCGAAAATTTTTCGGCAAAAAATCATTTTTTTCGATTTTTTCCGCTCGGGGGGCGCGCGAAAAACCTTGAATTTTTTGAATCTTGCAAAATTTTAAACTTGAAAATTTTTCGGCAAAAAATGATTTTTTTCGATTTTTTCCGCTCGGGGGGCGCGCGAAAAACCTTGAATTTTGTGAATCTTGCAAAATTTTAAAGTCGAAAATTTTTCGGCAAAAAATCATTTTTTTCGATTTTTTCCGCTCGGGGGGCGCGCGAAAAACCTTGAATTTTTTTAATCTTGCAGAATTTTAAACTCGAAAATTTTTCGGCAAAAAATCTTTTTTTTCGATTTTTTCCGCTCGGAGGGCGCGCGAAAAACCTTGAATTTTTTGAATCTTGCAAAATTTTAAAGTCGAAAATTTTTCGGCAAAAAATCATTTTTTTCGATTTTTTCCGCTCGGGGGGCGCGCGAAAAACCTTGAATTTTTTGAATCTTGCAAAATTTTAAACTCGAAAATTTTTCGGCAAAAAATCATTTTTTTCGATTTTTTCCGCTCGGGGGGCGCGCGAAAACCTTGAATTTTTTGAATCTTGCAAAATTTTAAAGTCGAAAATTTTTCGGCAAAAAATCATTTTTTTCGATTTTTTCCGCTCGGGGGGCGCGCGAAAAACCCTTGAATTTTTTGAATCTTGCAAAATTTTAAACTCGAAAATTTTTCGGCAAAAAATCATTTTTTTCGATTTTTTCCGCTCGGAGGGCGCGCGAAAAACCTTGAATTTTTTGAATCTTGCAAAATTTTAAACTCGAAAATTTTTTGGCAAAAAATCATTTTTTTCGATTTTTTCCGCTCGGGGGGCGCGCGAAAAACCTTGAATTTTTTGAATCTTGCAAAATTTTAAACTCGAAAATTTTTCGGCAAAAAATCATTTTTTTCGATTTTTTCCGCTCGGGGGGCGCGCGAAAAACCTTGAATTTTTTGAATCTTGCAAAATTTTAAACTCGAAAATTTTTCGGCAAAAAATCATTTTTTTCGATTTTTTCCGCTCGGGGGGCGCGCGAAAAACCTTGAATTTTTTGAATCTTGCAAAATTTTAAACTCGAAAATTTTTCGGCAAAAAATCATTTTTTTCGATTTTTTCCGCTCGGGGGGCGCGCGAAAAACCTTGAATTTTTTGAATCTTGCAAAATTTTAAAGTCGAAAATTTTTCGGCAAAAAATCATTTTTTTCGATTTTTTCCGCTCGGGGGGCGCGCGAAAAACCTTGAATTTTTTGAATCTTGCAAAATTTTAAAGTCGAAAATTTTTCGGCAAAAGATCATTTTTTTCGATTTTTTCCGCTCGGGGGGCGCGCGAAAAACCTTGAATTTTTTGAATCTTGCAAAATTTTAAACTCGAAAATTTTTCGGCAAAAAATCATTTTTTTTCGATTTTTTCCGCTTCGAGGGGGGGGGGCGCGCGAAAAACCTTGAATTTTTTGAATCTTGCAAAATTTTAAACTCGAAAATTTTTCGGCAAAAAAACATTTTTTTCGATTTTTTTCCGCTCGGAGGGCGCGCGAAAAACCTTGAATTTTTTGAATCTTGCAAAATTTTAAACTCGAAAATTTTTCGGCAAAAAATCATTTTTTTCGATTTTTTCCGCTCGGGGGGCGCGCGAAAAACCTTGAATTTTTTGAATCTTGCAAAATTTTAAAGTCGAAAATTTTTCGGCAAAAAATCATTTTTTTCGATTTTTTCCGCTCGGGGGGCGCGCGAAAAACCTTGAATTTTTTGAATCTTGCAAAATTTTAAAGTCGAAAATTTTTCGGCAAAAAATCATTTTTTTTCGATTTTTTCCGCTCGGGGGGCGCGCGAAAAACCTTGAATTTTTGAATCTTGCAAAATTTTAAAGTCGAAAATTTTTCGGCAAAAAATCATTTTTTTCGATTTTTTCCGCCCGGGGGGCGCGCGAAAAACCTTGAATTTTTTGAATCTTGCAAAATTTTAAAGTCGAAAATTTTTCGGCAAAAAATCATTTTTTTTCGATTTTTTCCGCTCGGGGGGCGCGCGAAAAACCTTGAATTTTTTGAATCTTGCAAAATTTTAAACTCGAAAATTTTTCGGCAAAAAATCATTTTTTTCGATTTTTTCCGCTCGGGGGGCGCGCGAAAAACCTTGAATTTTTTTAATCTTGCAAAATTTTAAAGTCGAAAATTTTTCGGCAAAAAATCATTTTTTTCGATTTTTTCCGCTCGGGGGGCGCGCGAAAAACCTTGAATTTTTTGAATCTTGCAAAATTTTAAAGTCGAAAATTTTTCGGCAAAAAATCATTTTTTTCGATTTTTTCCGCTCGGGGGGCGCGCGAAAAACCTTGAATTTTTTGAATCTAGCAAAATTTTAAACTCGAAAATTTTTCGGCAAAAAATCATTTTTTTCGATTTTTTCCGCTCGGGGGGCGCGCGAAAAACCTTGAATTTTTTTAATCTTGCAAAATTTTAAAGTCGAAAATTTTTCGGCAAAAAATCATTTTTTTCGATTTTTTCCGCTCGGAGGGCGCGCGAAAAACCTTGAATTTTTTGAATCTTGCAAAATTTTAAACTCGAAAATTTTTCGGCAAAAAATCATTTTTTTTCGATTTTTTCCGCTCGGGGGGCGCGCAAAAAACCTTGAATTTTTTGAATCTTGCAAAATTTTAAACTCGAAAATTTTTCGGCAAAAAATCATTTTTTTCGATTTTTTCCGCTCGGGGGGCGCGCGAAAAACCTTGAATTTTTTGAATCTTGCAAAATTTTAAACTCGAAAATTTTTTCGGCAAAAAATCATTTTTTTCGATTTTTTCCGCTCGGGGGGCGCGCGAAAAACCTTGAATTTTTTGAATCTTGCAAAATTTTAAAGTCGAAAATTTTTCGGCAAAAAATCATTTTTTTCGATTTTTTCCGCTCGGGGGGCGCGCGAAAAACCTTGAATTTTTTTAATCTTGCAAAATTTTAAAGTCGAAAATTTTTCGGCAAAAAATCATTTTTTTCGATTTTTTCCGCTCGGAGGGCGCGCGAAAAACCTTGAATTTTTTGAATCTTGCAAAATTTTAAACTCGAAAATTTTTCGGCAAAAAATCATTTTTTTCGATTTTTTCCGCTCGGGGGGCGCGCGAAAAACCTTGAATTTTTTGAATCTTGCAAAATTTTAAACTCGAAAATTTTTCGGCAAAAAATCATTTTTTTCGATTTTTTCCGCTCGGGGGGCGCGCGAAAAACCTTGAATTTTTTGAATCTTGCAAAATTTTAAACTCGAAAATTTTTTCGGCAAAAAATCATTTTTTTCGATTTTTTCCGCTCGGGGGGCGCGCGAAAAACCTTGAATTTTTTGAATCTTGCAAAATTTTAAACTCGAAAATTTTTCGGCAAAAAATCATTTTTTTCGATTTTTTCCGCTCGGGGGGCGCGCGAAAAACCTTGAATTTTTTGAATCTTGCAAAATTTTAAACTCGAAAATTTTTCGGCAAAAAATCATTTTTTTCGATTTTTTCCGCTCGGGGGGCGCGCGAAAAACCTTGAATATTTTGAATCTTGCAATATTTTAAACTCGAAAATTTTTCGGCAAAAAATCATTTTTTTCGATTTTTTCCGCTCGGAGGGCGCGCGAAAAACCTTGAATTTTTTGAATCTTGCAAAATTTTAAACTCGAAAATTTTTCGGCAAAAAATCATTTTTTTCGATTTTTTCCGCTCGGGGGGCGCGCGAAAAACCTTGAATTTTTTGAATCTTGCAAAATTTTGAAGTCGAAAATTTTTCGGCAAAAAATCATGTTTTTCGATTTTTTCCGCTCGGGGGGCGCGCGAAAAACCTTGAATTTTTTTAATCTTGCAAAATTTTAAACTCGAAAATTTTTCGGCAAAAAATCATTTTTTTCGATTTTTTCCGCTCGGGGGGCGCGCGAAAAACCTTGAATGTTTTGAATCTTGCAAAATTTTAAAGTCGAAAATTTTTCGGCAAAAAATCATTTTTTTCGATTTTTTCCGCTCGGGGGGCGCGCGAAAAACCTTGAATTTTTTGAATCTTGCAAAATTTTAAAGTCGAAAATTTTTCGGCAAAAAATCATTTTTTTCGATTTTTTCCGCTCGGGGGGCGCGCGAAAAACCTTGAATTTTTTGAATCTTGCAAAATTTTAAACTCGAAAATTTTTCGGCAAAAAATCATTTTTTTCGATTTTTTCCGCTCGGGGGGCGCGCGAAAAACCTTGAATTTTTTGAATCTTGCAAAATTTTAAAGTCGAAAATTTTTCGGCAAAAAATCATTTTTTTTCGATTTTTTCCGCTCGGGGGGCGCGCGAAAAACCTTGAATTTTTTGAATCTTGCAAAATTTTAAAGTCGAAAGTTTTTCGGCAAAAAATCATTTTTTTCGATTTTTTCCGCTCGGGGGGCGCGCGAAAAACCTTGAATTTTTTGAATCTTGCAAAATTTTAAACTCGAAAATTTTTCGGCAAAAAATCATTTTTTTCGATTTTTTCCGCTCGGGGGGCGCGCGAAAAACCTTGAATTTTTTGAATCTTGCAAAATTTTAAAGTCGAAAATTTTTCGGCAAAAAATCATTTTTTTCGATTTTTTCCGCTCGGGGGGCGCGCGAAAAACCTTGAATTTTTTTAATCTTGCAAAATTTTAAACTCGAAAATTTTTCGGCAAAAAATCATTTTTTTCGATTTTTTCCGCTCGGGGGGCGCGCGAAAAACCTTGAATTTTTTGAATCTTGCAAAATTTTAAACTCGAAAATTTTTCGGCAAAAAATCATTTTTTTCGATTTTTTCCGCTCGGGGGGCGCGCGAAAAACCTTGAATTTTTTGAATCTTGCAAAATTTTAAAGTCGAAAATTTTTCGGCAAAAAATCATTTTTTTCGATTTTTTCCGCTCGGGGGGGCGCGCGAAAACCTTGAATTTTTTGAATCTTGCAAAATTTTAAAGTCGAAAATTTTTCGGCAAAAAATCATTTTTTCGATTTTTTCCGCTCGGGGGGCGCGCGAAAAACCTTGAATTTTTTGAATCTTGCAAAATTTTAAACTCGAAAATTTTTCGGCAAAAAATCATTTTTTTCGATTTTTTCCGCTCGGGGGGCGCGCGAAAAACCTTGAATTTTTTGAATCTTGCAAAATTTTAAACTCGAAAATTTTTTCGGCAAAAAATCATTTTTTTCGATTTTTTCCGCTCGGGGGGCGCGCGAAAAACCTTGAATTTTTTGAATCTTGCAAAATTTTAAAGTCGAAAATTTTTCGGCAAAAAATCATTTTTTTCGATTTTTTCCGCTCGGGGGGCGCGCGAAAAACCTTGAATTTTTTTAATCTTGCAAAATTTTAAAGTCGAAAATTTTTCGGCAAAAAATCATTTTTTTCGATTTTTTCCGCTCGGAGGGCGCGCGAAAAACCTTGAATTTTTTGAATCTTGCAAAATTTTAAACTCGAAAATTTTTCGGCAAAAAATCATTTTTTTCGATTTTTTCCGCTCGGGGGGCGCGCGAAAAACCTTGAATTTTTGAATCTTGCAAAGTTTTAAACTCGAAAATTTTTCGGCAAAAAATCATTTTTTTCGATTTTTTCCGCTCGGGGGGCGCGCGAAAAACCTTGAATTTTTTGAATCTTGCAAAATTTTAAACTCGAAAATTTTTTCGGCAAAAAATCATTTTTTTCGATTTTTTCCGCTCGGGGGGCGCGCGAAAAACCTTGAATTTTTGAATCTTGCAAAATTTTAAACTCGAAAATTTTTCGGCAAAAAATCATTTTTTTCGATTTTTTCCGCTCGGGGGGCGCGCGAAAAACCTTGAATTTTTTGAATCTTGCAAAATTTTAAACTCGAAAATTTTTCGGCAAAAAATCATTTTTTTCGATTTTTTCCGCTCGGGGGGCGCGCGAAAAACCTTGAATATTTTGAATCTTGCAATATTTTAAACTCGAAAATTTTTCGGCAAAAAATCATTTTTTTCGATTTTTTCCGCTCGGAGGGCGCGCGAAAAACCTTGAATTTTTTGAATCTTGCAAAATTTTAAACTCGAAAATTTTTCGGCAAAAAATCATTTTTTTCGATTTTTTCCGCTCGGGGGGCGCGCGAAAAACCTTGAATTTTTTGAATCTTGCAAAATTTTGAAGTCGAAAATTTTTCGGCAAAAAATCATTTTTTTCGATTTTTTCCGCTCTGGGCGCGCGAAAAACCTTGAATTTTTTTAATCTTGCAAAATTTTAAACTCGAAAATTTTTCGGCAAAAAATCATTTTTTTCGATTTTTTCCGCTCGGGGGGGCGCGCGAAAAACCTTGAATGTTTTGAATCTTGCAAAATTTTAAAGTCGAAAATTTTTCGGCAAAAAATCATTTTTTTCGATTTTTTCCGCTCGGGGGGCGCGCGAAAAACCTTGAATTTTTTGAATCTTGCAAATTTTAAAGTCGAAAATTTTTCGGCAAAAAATCATTTTTTTCGATTTTTTTCCGCTCGGGGGGGCGCGCGAAAAACCTTGAATTTTTTGAATCTTGCAAAATTTTAAACTCGAAAATTTTTCGGCAAAAAATCATTTTTTTCGATTTTTTCCGCTCGGGGGGCGCGCGAAAAACCTTGAATTTTTTGAATCTTGCAAAATTTTAAAGTCGAAAATTTTTCGGCAAAAAATCATTTTTTTCGATTTTTTCCGCTCGGGGGGCGCGCGAAAAACCTTGAATTTTTTGAATCTTGCAAAATTTTAAAGTCGAAAATTTTTCGGCAAAAAATCATTTTTTTCGATTTTTTCCGCTCGGGGGGCGCGCGAAAAACCTTGAATTTTTTGAATCTTGCAAAATTTTAAACTCGAAAATTTTTCGGCAAAAAATCATTTTTTTCGATTTTTTCCGCTCGGGGGGCGCGCGAAAAACCTTGAATTTTTTGAATCTTGCAAAATTTTAAAGTCGAAAATTTTTCGGCAAAAAATCATTTTTTTCGATTTTTTCCGCTCGGGGGGCGCGCGAAAAACCTTGAATTTTTTTAATCTTGCAAAATTTTAAACTCGAAAATTTTTCGGCAAAAAATCATTTTTTTCGATTTTTTCCGCTCGGGGGGCGCGCGAAAAACCTTGAATTTTTTGAATCTTGCAAAATTTTGAAGTCGAAAATTTTTCGGCAAAAAATCATTTTTTTCGATTTTTTCCGCTCGGGGGGCGCGCGAAAAACCTTGAATTTTTTTAATCTTGCAAAATTTTAAACTCGAAAATTTTTCGGCAAAAAATCATTTTTTTCGATTTTTTCCGCTCGGGGGGCGCGCGAAAAACCTTGAATGTTTTGAATCTTGCAAAATTTTAAAGTCGAAAATTTTTCGGCAAAAAATCATTTTTTTCGATTTTTTCCGCTCGGGGGGCGCGCGAAAAACCTTGAATTTTTTGAATCTTGCAAAATTTTAAAGTCGAAAATTTTTCGGCAAAAAATCATTTTTTTCGATTTTTTCCGCTCGGGGGGCGCGCGAAAAACCTTGAATTTTTTGAATCTTGCAAAATTTTAAACTCGAAAATTTTTCGGCAAAAAATCATTTTTTTCGATTTTTTCCGCTCGGGGGGCGCGCGAAAAACCTTGAATTTTTTGAATCTTGCAAAATTTTAAAGTCGAAAATTTTTCGGCAAAAAATCATTTTTTTCGATTTTTTCCGCTCGGGGGGCGCGCGAAAAACCTTGAATTTTTTGAATCTTGCAAAATTTTAAAGTCGAAAATTTTTCGGCAAAAAATCATTTTTTTCGATTTTTTCCGCTCGGGGGGCGCGCGAAAAACCTTGAATTTTTTTAATCTTGCAAAATTTTAAACTCGAAAATTTTTCGGCAAAAAATCATTTTTTTCGATTTTTTCCGCTCGGAGGGCGCGCGAAAAACCTTGAATTTTTTGAATCTTGCAAAATTTTAAACTCGAAAATTTTTTGGCAAAAAATCATTTTTTTCGATTTTTTCCGCTCGGGGGGCGCGCGAAAAACCTTGAATTTTTTTAATCTTGCAAAATTTTAAACTCGAAAATTTTTCGGCAAAAAATCATTTTTTTCGATTTTTTCCGCTCGGGGGGCGCGCGAAAAACCTTGAATTTTTTGAATCTTGCAAAATTTTAAAGTCGAAAATTTTTCGGCAAAAAATCATTTTTTTCGATTTTTTCCGCTCGGGGGGCGCGCGAAAAACCTTGAATTTTTTGAATCTTGCAAAATTTTAAACTCGAAAATTTTTCGGCAAAAAATCATTTTTTTCGATTTTTTCCGCTCGGGGGGCGCGCGAAAAACCTTGAATTTTTTGAATCTTGCAAAATTTTAAAGTCGAAAATTTTTCGGCAAAAAATCATTTTTTTCGATTTTTTCCGCTCGGGGGGCGCGCAAAAAACCTTGAATTTTTTGAATCTTGCAAAATTTTAAACTTGAAAATTTTTCGGCAAAAAATCATTTTTTTCGATTTTTTCCGCTCGGGGGGCGCGCGAAAAACCTTGAATTTTTTGAATCTTGCAAAATTTTAAACCCGAAAATTTTTCGGCAAAAAATCATTTTTTTCGATTTTTTCCGCTCGGGGGGCGCGCGAAAAACCTTGAATTTTTTGAATCTTGCAAAATTTTAAAGTCGAAAATTTTTCGGCAAAAAATCATTTTTTTCGTTTTTTCCGCTCGGGGGGCGCGCGAAAAACCTTGAATTTTTTTAATCTTGCAAAATTTTAAACTCGAAAATTTTTCGGCAAAAAATCATTTTTTTCGATTTTTTCCGCTCGGAGGGCGCGCGAAAAACCTTGAATTTTTTGAATCTTGCAAAATTTTAAACTCGAAAATTTTTTGGCAAAAAATCATTTTTTTCGATTTTTTCCGCTCGGGGGGCGCGCGAAAAACCTTGAATTTTTTGAATCTTGCAAAATTTTAAACTCGAAAATTTTTCGGCAAAAAATCATTTTTTTCGATTTTTTCCGCTCGGGGGGCGCGCGAAAAACCTTGAATTTTTTGAATCTTGCAAAATTTTAAAGTCGAAAATTTTTCGGCAAAAAATCATTTTTTTCGATTTTTTCCGCTCGGGGGGCGCGCGAAAAACCTTGAATTTTTTGAATCTTGCAAAATTTTAAACTCGAAAATTTTTCGGCAAAAAATCATTTTTTTCGATTTTTTCCGCTCGGGGGGCGCGCAAAAAACCTTGATTTTTTTGAATCTTGCAAAATTTTAAACTCGAAAATTTTTCGGCAAAAAATCATTTTTTTCGATTTTTTCCGCTCGGGGGGCGCGCAAAAAACCTTGATTTTTTTGAATCTTGCAAAATTTTAAACTTGAAAATTTTTCGGCAAAAAATCATTTTTTTCGATTTTTTCCGCTCGGGGGGCGCGCGAAAAACCTTGAATTTTTTGAATCTTGCAAAATTTTAAACCCGAAAATTTTTCGGCAAAAAATCATTTTTTTCGATTTTTTCCGCTCGGGGGGCGCGCGAAAAACCTTGAATTTTTTGAATCTTGCAAAATTTTAAAGTCGAAAATTTTTCGGCAAAAAATCATTTTTTTCGATTTTTTCCGCTCGGGGGGCGCGCGAAAAACCTTGAATTTTTTGAATCTTGCAAAATTTTAAACTCGAAAATTTTTCGGCAAAAAATCATTTTTTTCGATTTTTTCCGCTCGGGGGGCGCGCGAAAAACCTTGAATTTTTTTAATCTTGCAAAATTTTAAACTCGAAAATTTTTCGGCAAAAAATCATTTTTTTCGATTTTTTCCGCTCGGGGGGCGCGCGAAAAACCTTGAATGTTTTGAATCTTGCAAAATTTTAAAGTCGAAAATTTTTCGGCAAAAAATCATTTTTTTCGATTTTTTCCGCTCGGGGGGCGCGCGAAAAACCTTGAATTTTTTGAATCTTGCAAAATTTTAAAGTCGAAAATTTTTCGGCAAAAAATCATTTTTTTCGATTTTTTCCGCTCGGGGGGCGCGCGAAAAACCTTGAATTTTTTGAATCTTGCAAAATTTTAAAGTCGAAAATTTTTCGGCAAAAAATCATTTTTTTCGATTTTTTCCGCTCGGGGGGCGCGCGAAAAACCTTGAATTTTTTGAATCTTGCAAAATTTTAAAGTCGAAAATTTTTCGGCAAAAAATCATTTTTTTCGATTTTTTCCGCTCGGGGGGCGCGCGAAAAACCTTGAATTTTTTGAATCTTGCAAAATATTAAACTCGAAAATTTTTCGGCAAAAAATCATTTTTTTCGATTTTTTCCGCTCGGGGGGCGCGCGAAAAACCTTGAATTTTTTTAATCTTGCAAAATTTTAAACTCGAAAATTTTTCGGCAAAAAATCTTTTTTTTCGATTTTTTCCGCTCGGAGGGCGCGCGAAAAACCTTGAATTTTTTGAATCTTGCAAAATTTTAAACTCGAAAATTTTTTGGCAAAAAATTATTTTTTTTCGATTTTTTCCGCTCGGGGGGCGCGCGAAAAACCTTGAATTTTTTGAATCTTGCAAAATTTTAAACTCGAAAATTTTTCGGCAAAAAATCATTTTTTTCGATTTTTTCCGCTCGGGGGGCGCGCGAAAAACCTTGAATTTTTTGAATCATGCAAAATTTTAAACTTGAAAATTTTTCGGCAAAAAATCATTTTTTTCGATTTTTTCCGCTCGGAGGGCGCCCGAAAAACCTTGAATTTTTTGAATCTTGCAAAATTTTAAAGTCGAAAATTTTTCGGCAAAAAATCATTTTTTTCGATTTATTCCGCTCGGGGGTCGCGCGAAAAACCTTGAATTTTTTGAATCTTGCAAAATTTTAAACTCGAAAATTTTTCGGCAAAAAATCATTTTTTTCGATTTTTTCCGCTCGGGGGGCGCGCGAAAAACCTTGAATTTTTTGAATCTTGCAAAATTTTAAACTCGAAAATTTTTCGGCAAAAAATCATTTTTTTCGATTTTTTCCGCTCGGAGGGCGCGCGAAAAACCTTGAATTTTTTGAATCTTGCAAAATTTTAAAGTCGAAAATTTTTCGGCAAAAAATCATTTTTTTCGATTTATTCCGCTCGGGGGTCGCGCGAAAAACCTTGAATTTTTTGAATCTTGCAAAATTTTAAACTCGAAAATTTTTCGGCAAAAAATCATTTTTTTCGATTTTTTCCGCTCGGGGGGCGCGCGAAAAACCTTGAATTTTTTGAATCTTGCAAAATTTTAAACTCGAAAATTTTTCGGCAAAAAATCATTTTTTTCGATTTTTTCCGCTCGGGGGGCGCGCGAAAAACCTTGAATTTTTTGAATCTTGCAAAATTTTAAAGTCGAAAATTTTTCGGCAAAAAATCATTTTTTTCGATTTTTTCCGCTCGGGGGGCGCGCGAAAAACCTTGAATTTTTTTAATCTTGCAAAATTTTAAAGTCGAAAATTTTTCGGCAAAAAATCATTTTTTTCGATTTTTTCCGCTCGGGGGGCGCGCGAAAAACCTTGAATTTTTTGAATCTTGCAAAATTTTAAACTCGAAAATTTTTCGGCAAAAAATCATTTTTTTCGATTTTTTCCGCTCGGGGGGCGCGCGAAAAACCTTGAATTTTTTGAATCTTGCAAAATTTTAAACTCGAAAATTTTTCGGCTAAAAATCATTTTTTTCGATTTTTTCCGCGCCCCCCGCGCGCGAAAAACCTTGAATTTTTTGAATCTTGCAAAATTTTAAAGTCGAAAATTTTTCGGCAAAAAATCATTTTTTTCGATTTTTTCCGCTCGGGGGGCGCGCGAAAAACCTTGAATTTTTTGAATCTTGCAAAATTTTAAAGTCGAAAATTTTTCGGCAAAAAATCATTTTTTTCGATTTTTTCCGCTCGGGGGGCGCGCGAAAAACCTTGAATTTTTTGAATCTTGCAAAATTTTAAACTTGAAAATTTTTCGGCAAAAAATGATTTTTTTCGATTTTTTCCGCTCGGGGGGCGCGCGAAAAACCTTGAATTTTGTGAATCTTGCAAAATTTTAAAGTCGAAAATTTTTCGGCAAAAAATCATTTTTTTCGATTTTTTCCGCTCGGGGGGCGCGCGAAAAACCTTGAATTTTTTGAATCTTGCAAAATTTTAAAGTCGAAAATTTTTCGGCAAAAAATCATTTTTTTCGATTTTTTCCGCTCGGGGGGCGCGCGAAAAACCTTGAATTTTTTGAATCTTGCAAAATTTTAAAGTCGAAAATTTTTCGGCAAAAAATCATTTTTTTCGATTTTTTCCGCTCGGGGGGCGCGCGAAAACCTTGAATTTTTTGAATCTTGCAAAATTTTAAAGTCGAAAATTTTTCGGCAAAAAATCATTTTTTTCGATTTTTTCCGCTCGGGGGGCGCGCGAAAAACCTTGAATTTTTTGAATCTTGCAAAATTTTAAACTCGAAAATTTTTCGGCAAAAAATCATTTTTTTCGATTTTTTCCGCTCGGAGGGCGCGCGAAAAACCTTGATTTTTTTGAATCTTGCAAAATTTTAAACTCGAAAATTTTTTGGCAAAAAATCATTTTTTTCGATTTTTTCCGCTCGGGGGGCGCGCGAAAAACCTTGAATTTTTTGAATCTTGCAAAATTTTAAACTCGAAAATTTTTCGGCAAAAAATCATTTTTTTCGATTTTTTCCGCTCGGGTGGCGCGCGAAAAACCTTGAATTTTTTGAATCTTGCAAAATTTTAAACTCGAAAATTTTTCGGCAAAAAATCATTTTTTTTCGATTTTTTCCGCTCGGGGGGCGCGCGAAAAACCTTGAATTTTTTGAATCTTGCAAAATTTTAAACTCGAAAATTTTTCGGCAAAAAATCATTTTTTTCGATTTTTTCCGCTCGGGGGGCGCGCGAAAAACCTTGAATTTTTTGAATCTTGCAAAATTTTAAAGTCGAAAATTTTTCGGCAAAAAATCATTTTTTTCGATTTTTTCCGCTCGGGGGGCGCGCGAAAAACCTTGAATTTTTTTAATCTTGCAAAATTTTAAAGTCGAAAATTTTTCGGCAAAAGATCATTTTTTTCGATTTTTTCCGCTCGGGGGGCGCGCGAAAAACCTTGAATTTTTTGAATCTTGCAAAATTTTAAACTCGAAAATTTTTCGGCAAAAAATCATTTTTTTCGATTTTTTCCGCTCGGGGGGCGCGCGAAAATCCTTGAATTTTTTGAATCTTGCAAAATTTTAAACTCGAAAATTTTTCGGCAAAAAAACATTTTTTTCGATTTTTTTCCGCTCGGAGGGCGCGCGAAAAACCTTGAATTTTTTGAATCTTGCAAAATTTTAAACTCGAAAATTTTTCGGCAAAAAATGATTTTTTTCGATTTTTTCCGCTCGGGGGGCGCGCGAAAAACCTTGAATTTTTTGAATCTTGCAAAATTTTAAACTCGAAAATTTTTCGGCAAAAAATGATTTTTTTCGATTTTTTCCGCTCGGGGGGCGCGCGAAAAACCTTGAATTTTTTGAATCTTGCAAAATTTTAAAGTCGAAAATTTTTCGGCAAAAAATCATTTTTTTCGATTTTTTCCGCGCCCCCCGCGCGCGAAAAACCTTGAATTTTTTGAATCTTGCAAAATTTTAAAGTCGAAAATTTTTCGGCAAAAAATCATTTTTTTCGATTTTTTCCGCTCGGGGGGCGCGCGAAAAACCTTGAATTTTTTTAATCTTGCAAAATTTTAAAGTCGAAAATTTTTCGGCAAAAAATCATTTTTTTCGATTTTTTCCGCTCGGGGGGCGCGCGAAAAACCTTGAATTTTTTGAATCTTGCAAAATTTTAAACTCGAAAATTTTTCGGCAAAAAATCATTTTTTTCGATTTTTTCCGCTCGGGGGGCGCGCGAAAAACCTTGAATTTTTTGAATCTTGCAAAATTTTAAACTCGAAAATTTTTCGGCAAAAAATCATTTTTTTCGATTTTTTCCGCTCGGGGGGCGCGCGAAAAACCTTGAATTTTTTGAATCTTGCAAAATTTTAAAGTCGAAAATTTTTCGGCAAAAAATCATTTTTTTCGATTTTTTCCGCTCGGGGGGCGCGCGAAAAACCTTGAATTTTTTGAATCTTGCAAAATTTTAAACTCGAAAATTTTTCGGCAAAAAATCATTTTTTTCGATTTTTTCCGCTCGGGGGGCGCGCGAAAAACCTTGAATTTTTTTAATCTTGCAAAATTTTAAAGTCGAAAATTTTTCGGCAAAAAATCATTTTTTTCGATTTTTTCCGCTCGGGGGGCGCGCTAAAAACCTTGAATTTTTTGAATCTTGCAAAATTTTAAACTCGAAAATTTTTCGGCAAAAAATCATTTTTTTCGATTTTTTCCGCTCGGGGGGCGCGCGAAAAACCTTGAATTTTTTGAATCTTGCAAAATTTTAAACTCGAAAATTTTTCGGCAAAAAATCATTTTTTTCGATTTTTTCCGCTCGGGGGGCGCGCGAAAAACCTTGAATTTTTTGAATCTTGCAAAATTTTAAAGTCGAAAATTTTTCGGCAAAAAATCATTTTTTTCGATTTTTTCCGCTCGGGGGGCGCGCGAAAAACCTTGAATTTTTTTAATCTTGCAAAATTTTAAAGTCGAAAATTTTTCGGCAAAAAATCATTTTTTTCGATTTTTTCCGCTCGGAGGGCGCGCGAAAAACCTTGAATTTTTTGAATCTTGCAAAATTTTAAACTCGAAAATTTTTCGGCAAAAAATCATTTTTTTCGATTTTTTCCGCTCGGGGGGCGCGCGAAAAACCTTGAATTTTTTGAATCTTGCAAAATTTTAAACTCGAAAATCATTTTTTTCGATTTTTTCCGCTCGGGGGGCGCGCGAAAAACCTTGAATTTTTTGAATCTTGCAAAATTTTAAACTCGAAAATTTTTCGGCAAAAAATCATTTTTTTCGATTTTTTCCGCTCGGGGGGCGCGCGAAAAACCTTGAATATTTTGAATCTTGCAAAATTTTAAACTCGAAAATTTTTCGGCAAAAAATCATTTTTTTCGATTTTTTCCGCTCGGAGGGCGCGCGAAAAACCTTGAATTTTTTGAATCTTGCAAAATTTTAAACTCGAAAATTTTTCGGCAAAAAATCATTTTTTTCGATTTTTTCCGCTCGGGGGGCGCGCGAAAAACCTTGAATTTTTTGAATCTTGCAAAATTTTAAAGTCGAAAATTTTTCGGCAAAAAATCATTTTTTTCGATTTTTTCCGCTCGGGGGGCGCGCGAAAAACCTTGAATTTTTTTAATCTTGCAAAATTTTAAAGTCGAAAATTTTTCGGCAAAAAATCATTTTTTTCGATTTTTTCCGCTCGGGGGGCGCGCGAAAAACCTTGAATTTTTTTAATCTTGCAAAATTTTAAACTCGAAAATTTTTCGGCAAAAAATCATTTTTTTCGATTTTTTCCGCTCGGGGGGCGCGCGAAAAACCTTGAATGTTTTGAATCTTGCAAAATTTTAAACTCGAAAATTTTTCGGCAAAAAATCATTTTTTTCGATTTTTTCCGCTCGGGGGGCGCGCGAAAAACCTTGAATTTTTTGAATCTTGCAAAATTTTAAACTCGAAAATTTTTCGGCAAAAAATCATTTTTTTTCGATTTTTTCCGCTCGGAGGGCGCGCGAAAAACCTTGAGTTTTTTGAATCTTGCAAAATTTTAAACTTGAAAATTTTTCGGCAAAAAATCATTTTTTTCGATTTTTTCCGCTCGGGGGGCGCGCGAAAAACCTTGAATTTTTTGAATCTTGCAAAATTTTAAAGTCGAAAATTTTTCGGCAAAAAATCATTTTTTTCGATTTTTTCCGCTCGGGGGGCGCGCGAAAAACCTTGAATTTTTTGAATCTTGCATAATTTTAAACTCGAAAATTTTTCGGCAAAAAATCATTTTTTTCGATTTTTTCCGCTCGGGGGGCGCGCGAAAAACCTTGAATTTTTTGAATCTTGCAAAATTTTAAAGTCGAAAATTTTTCGGCAAAAAATCATTTTTTTCGATTTTTTCCGCTCGGGGGGCGCGTGAAAAACCTTGAATTTTTTGAATCTTGCAAAATTTTAAAGTCGAAAATTTTTCGGCAAAAAATCATTTTTTTCGATTTTTTCCGCTCGGGGGGCGCGCGAAAAACCTTGAATTTTTTGAATCTTGCAAAATTTTAAACTCGAAAATTTTTCGGCAAAAAATCATTTTTTTCGATTTTTTCCGCTCGGGGGGCGCGCTAAAAACCTTGAATTTTTTGAATCTTGCAAAATTTTAAAGTCGAAAATTTTTCGGCAAAAAATCATTTTTTTCGATTTTTTCCGCTCGGGGGGCGCGCGAAAAACCTTGAATTTTTTGAATCTTGCAAAATTTTAAACTCGAAAATTTTTCGGCAAAAAATCATTTTTTTGATTTTTTCCGCTCGGGGGGCGCGCGAAAAACCTTGAATTTTTTGAATCTTGCAAAATTTTAAAGTCGAAAATTTTTCGGCAAAAAATCATTTTTTTCGATTTTTTCCGCTCGGGGGGCGCGCGAAAAACCTTGAATTTTTTGAATCTTGCAAAATTTTAAACTCGAAAATTTTTCGGCAAAAAATCATTTTTTTCGATTTTTTCCGCTCGGGGGGCGCGCGAAAAACCTTGAATTTTTTGAATCATGCAAAATTTTAAACTTGAAAATTTTTCGGCAAAAAATCATTTTTTTCGATTTTTTCCGCTCGGGGGGCGCGCGAAAAACCTTGAATTTTTTGAATCTTGCAAAATTTTTAAGTCGAAAATTTTTCGGCAAAAAATCATTTTTTTCGATTTTTTCCGCTCGGGGGGCGCGCGAAAAACCTTGAATTTTTTGAATCTTGCAAAATTTTAAACTCGAAAATTTTTCGGCAAAAAATCATTTTTTTCGATTTTTTCCGCTCGGGGGGCGCGCGAAAAACCTTGAATTTTTTGAATCTTGCAAAATTTTAAAGTCGAAAATTTTTCGGCAAAAAATCATTTTTTTCGATTTTTTCCGCTCGGGGGGCGCGCGAAAAACCTTGAATTTTTTGAATCATGCAAAATTTTAAACTTGAAAATTTTTCGGCAAAAAATCATTTTTTTCGATTTTTTCCGCTCGGGGGGCGCGCGAAAAACCTTGAATTTTTTTAATCTTGCAAAATTTTAAACTCGAAAATTTTTCGGCAAAAAATCATTTTTTTCGATTTTTTCCGCTCGGGGGGCGCGCGAAAAACCTTGAATTTTTTGAATCTTGCAAAATTTTAAACTCGAAAATTTTTCGGCAAAAAATCATTTTTTTTCGATTTTTTCCGCTCGGAGGGCGCGCGAAAAACCTTGAATTTTTTGAATCTTGCAAAATTTTAAAGTCGAAAATTTTTCGGCAAAAAATCATTTTTTTCGATTTATTCCGCTCGGGGGTCGCGCGAAAAACCTTGAATTTTTTGAATCTTGCAAAATTTTAAACTCGAAAATTTTTCGGCAAAAAATCATTTTTTTCGATTTTTTCCGCTCGGGGGGCGCGCGAAAAACCTTGAATTTTTTGAATCTTGCAAAATTTTAAACTCGAAAATTTTTCGGCAAAAAATCATTTTTTTCGATTTTTTCCGCGCCCCCCGCGCGCGAAAAACCTTGAATTTTTTGAATCTTGCAAAATTTTAAAGTCGAAAATTTTTCGGCAAAAAATCATTTTTTTCGATTTTTTCCGCTCGGGGGGCGCGCGAAAAACCTTGAATTTTTTTAATCTTGCAAAATTTTAAAGTCGAAAATTTTTCGGCAAAAAATCATTTTTTTCGATTTTTTCCGCTCGGGGGGCGCGCGAAAAACCTTGAATTTTTTGAATCTTGCAAAATTTTAAACTCGAAAATTTTTCGGCAAAAAATCATTTTTTTCGATTTTTTCCGCTCGGGGGGCGCGCGAAAAACCTTGAATTTTTTGAATCTTGCAAAATTTTAAACTCGAAAATTTTTCGGCAAAAAATCATTTTTTTCGATTTTTTCCGCTCGGAGGGCGCGCGAAAAACCTTGAATTTTTTGAATCTTGCAAAATTTTAAACTCGAAAATTTTTCGGCAAAAAATCATTTTTTTCGATTTTTTCCGCTCGGGGGGCGCGCGAAAAACCTTGAATTTTTTGAATCTTGCAAAATTTTAAACTCGAAAATTTTTCGGCTAAAAATCATTTTTTTCGATTTTTTCCGCCCCCCCGCGCGCGAAAAACCTTGAATTTTTTGAATCTTGCAAAATTTTAAAGTCGAAAATTTTTCGGCAAAAAATCATTTTTTTCGATTTTTTCCGCTCGGGGGGCGCGCGAAAAACCTTGAATTTTTTGAATCTTGCAAAATTTTAAAGTCGAAAATTTTTCGGCAAAAAATCATTTTTTTCGATTTTTTCCGCTCGGGGGGCGCGCGAAAAACCTTGAATTTTTTGAATCTTGCAAAATTTTAAACTTGAAAATTTTTCGGCAAAAAATGATTTTTTTCGATTTTTTCCGCTCGGGGGGCGCGCGAAAAACCTTGAATTTTGTGAATCTTGCAAAATTTTAAAGTCGAAAATTTTTCGGCAAAAAATCATTTTTTTCGATTTTTTCCGCTCGGGGGGCGCGCGAAAAACCTTGAATTTTTTGAATCTTGCAAAATTTTAAACTCGAAAATTTTTCGGCAAAAAATCATTTTTTTCGATTTTTTCCGCTCGGGGGGCGCGCGAAAAACCTTGAATTTTTTGAATCTTGCAAAATTTTAAAGTCGAAAATTTTTCGGCAAAAAATCATTTTTTTCGATTTTTTCCGCTCGGGGGGCGCGCGAAAACCTTGAATTTTTTGAATCTTGCAAAATTTTAAAGTCGAAAATTTTTCGGCAAAAAATCATTTTTTTCGATTTTTTCCGCTCGGGGGGCGCGCGAAAAACCTTGAATTTTTTGAATCTTGCAAAATTTTAAACTCGAAAATTTTTCGGCAAAAAATCATTTTTTTCGATTTTTTCCGCTCGGAGGGCGCGCGAAAAACCTTGATTTTTTTGAATCTTGCAAAATTTTAAACTCGAAAATTTTTTGGCAAAAAATCATTTTTTTCGATTTTTTCCGCTCGGGGGGCGCGCGAAAAACCTTGAATTTTTTGAATCTTGCAAAATTTTAAACTCGAAAATTTTTCGGCAAAAAATCATTTTTTTCGATTTTTTCCGCTCGGGTGGCGCGCGAAAAACCTTGAATTTTTTGAATCTTGCAAAATTTTAAACTCGAAAATTTTTCGGCAAAAAATCATTTTTTTTCGATTTTTTCCGCTCGGGGGGCGCGCGAAAAACCTTGAATTTTTTGAATCTTGCAAAATTTTAAACTCGAAAATTTTTCGGCAAAAAATCATTTTTTTCGATTTTTTCCGCTCGGGGGGCGCGCGAAAAACCTTGAATTTTTTGAATCTTGCAAAATTTTAAAGTCGAAAATTTTTCGGCAAAAAATCATTTTTTTCGATTTTTTCCGCTCGGGGGGCGCGCGAAAAACCTTGAATTTTTTTAATCTTGCAAAATTTTAAAGTCGAAAATTTTTCGGCAAAAGATCATTTTTTTCGATTTTTTCCGCTCGGGGGGCGCGCGAAAAACCTTGAATTTTTTGAATCTTGCAAAATTTTAAACTCGAAAATTTTTCGGCAAAAAATCATTTTTTTCGATTTTTTCCGCTCGGGGGGCGCGCGAAAATCCTTGAATTTTTTGAATCTTGCAAAATTTTAAACTCGAAAATTTTTCGGCAAAAAAACATTTTTTTCGATTTTTTTCCGCTCGGAGGGCGCGCGAAAAACCTTGAATTTTTTGAATCTTGCAAAATTTTAAACTCGAAAATTTTTCGGCAAAAAATGATTTTTTTCGATTTTTTCCGCTCGGGGGGCGCGCGAAAAACCTTGAATTTTTTGAATCTTGCAAAATTTTAAAGTCGAAAATTTTTCGGCAAAAAATCATTTTTTTCGATTTTTTCCGCTCGGGGGGCGCGCGAAAAACCTTGAATTTTTTTAATCTTGCAAAATTTTAAAGTCGAAAATTTTTCGGCAAAAAATCATTTTTTTCGATTTTTTCCGCTCGGGGGGCGCGCGAAAAACCTTGAATTTTTTGAATCTTGCAAAATTTTAAACTCGAAAATTTTTCGGCAAAAAATCATTTTTTTCGATTTTTTCCGCTCGGGGGGCGCGCGAAAAACCTTGAATTTTTTGAATCTTGCAAAATTTTAAAGTCGAAAATTTTTCGGCAAAAAATCATTTTTTTCGATTTTTTCCGCTCGGGGGGCGCGCGAAAAACCTTGAATTTTTTGAATCTTGCAAAATTTTAAACTCGAAAATTTTTCGGCAAAAAATCATTTTTTTCGATTTTTTCCGCTCGGGGGGCGCGCGAAAAACCTTGAATTTTTTTAATCTTGCAAAATTTTAAAGTCGAAAATTTTTCGGCAAAAAATCATTTTTTTTGATTTTTTCCGCTCGGGGGGCGCGCTAAAAACCTTGAATTTTTTGAATCTTGCAAAATTTTAAACTCGAAAATTTTTCGGCAAAAAATCATTTTTTTCGATTTTTTCCGCTCGGGGGGCGCGCGAAAAACCTTGAATTTTTTGAATCTTGCAAAATTTTAAACTCGAAAATTTTTCGGCAAAAAATCATTTTTTTCGATTTTTTCCGCTCGGGGGGCGCGCGAAAAACCTTGAATTTTTTGAATCTTGCAAAATTTTAAACTCGAAAATTTTTCGGCAAAAAATCATTTTTTTCGATTTTTTCCGCTCGGGGGGCGCGCGAAAAACCTTGAATTTTTTGAATCTTGCAAAATTTTAAAGTCGAAAATTTTTCGGCAAAAAATCATTTTTTTCGATTTTTTCCGCTCGGGGGGCGCGCGAAAAACCTTGAATTTTTTTAATCTTGCAAAATTTTAAAGTCGAAAATTTTTCGGCAAAAAATCATTTTTTTCGATTTTTTCCGCTCGGAGGGCGCGCGAAAAACCTTGAATTTTTTGAATCTTGCAAAATTTTAAACTCGAAAATTTTTCGGCAAAAAATCATTTTTTTCGATTTTTTCCGCTCGGGGGGCGCGCGAAAAACCTTGAATTTTTTGAATCTTGCAAAATTTTAAACTCGAAAATCATTTTTTTCGATTTTTTCCGCTCGGGGGGCGCGCGAAAAACCTTGAATTTTTTGAATCTTGCAAAATTTTAAACTCGAAAATTTTTCGGCAAAAAATCATTTTTTTCGATTTTTTCCGCTCGGGGGGCGCGCGAAAAACCTTGAATATTTTGAATCTTGCAAAATTTTAAACTCGAAAATTTTTCGGCAAAAAATCATTTTTTTCGATTTTTTCCGCTCGGAGGGCGCGCGAAAAACCTTGAATTTTTTGAATCTTGCAAAATTTTAAACTCGAAAATTTTTCGGCAAAAAATCATTTTTTTCGATTTTTTCCGCTCGGGGGGCGCGCGAAAAACCTTGAATTTTTTGAATCTTGCAAAATTTTAAAGTCGAAAATTTTTCGGCAAAAAATCATTTTTTTCGATTTTTTCCGCTCGGGGGGCGCGCGAAAAACCTTGAATTTTTTTAATCTTGCAAAATTTTAAAGTCGAAAATTTTTCGGCAAAAAATCATTTTTTTCGATTTTTTCCGCTCGGGGGGCGCGCGAAAAACCTTGAATTTTTTTAATCTTGCAAAATTTTAAACTCGAAAATTTTTCGGCAAAAAATCATTTTTTTCGATTTTTTCCGCTCGGGGGGCGCGCGAAAAACCTTGAATGTTTTGAATCTTGCAAAATTTTAAACTCGAAAATTTTTCGGCAAAAAATCATTTTTTTCGATTTTTTCCGCTCGGGGGGCGCGCGAAAAACCTTGAATTTTTTGAATCTTGCAAAATTTTAAACTCGAAAATTTTTCGGCAAAAAATCATTTTTTTTCGATTTTTTCCGCTCGGAGGGCGCGCGAAAAACCTTGAGTTTTTTGAATCTTGCAAAATTTTAAACTTGAAAATTTTTCGGCAAAAAATCATTTTTTTCGATTTTTTCCGCTCGGGGGGCGCGCGAAAAACCTTGAATTTTTTGAATCTTGCAAAATTTTAAAGTCGAAAATTTTTCGGCAAAAAATCATTTTTTTCGATTTTTTCCGCTCGGGGGGCGCGCGAAAAACCTTGAATTTTTTGAATCTTGCAAAATTTTAAACTCGAAAATTTTTCGGCAAAAAATCATTTTTTTCGATTTTTTCCGCTCGGGGGGCGCGCGAAAAACCTTGAATTTTTTGAATCTTGCAAAATTTTAAAGTCGAAAATTTTTCGGCAAAAAATCATTTTTTTCGATTTTTTCCGCTCGGGGGGCGCGTGAAAAACCTTGAATTTTTTGAATCTTGCAAAATTTTAAAGTCGAAAATTTTTCGGCAAAAAATCATTTTTTTCGATTTTTTCCGCTCGGGGGGCGCGCGAAAAACCTTGAATTTTTTGAATCTTGCAAAATTTTAAACTCGAAAATTTTTCGGCAAAAAATCATTTTTTTCGATTTTTTCCGCTCGGGTGGCGCGCGAAAAACCTTGAATTTTTTGAATCTTGCAAAATTTTAAACTCGAAAATTTTTCGGCAAAAAATCATTTTTTTTCGATTTTTTCCGCTCGGGGGGCGCGCGAAAAACCTTGAATTTTTTTAATCTTGCAAAATTTTAAACTCGAAAATTTTTCGGCAAAAAATCATTTTTTTCGATTTTTTCCGCTCGGGGGGCGCGCGAAAAACCTTGAATTTTTTGAATCTTGCAAAATTTTAAAGTCGAAAATTTTTCGGCAAAAAATCATTTTTTTCGATTTTTTCCGCTCGGGGGGCGCGCGAAAAACCTTGAATTTTTTTAATCTTGCAAAATTTTAAAGTCGAAAATTTTTCGGCAAAAGATCATTTTTTTCGATTTTTTCCGCTCGGGGGGCGCGCGAAAAACCTTGAATTTTTTGAAACTTGCAAAATTTTAAACTCGAAAATTTTTCGGCAAAAAATCATTTTTTTCGATTTTTTCTGCTCGGGGGGCGCGCGAAAATCCTTGAATTTTTTGAATCTTGCAAAATTTTAAACTCGAAAATTTTTCGGCAAAAAATCATTTTTTTCGATTTTTTCCGCTCGGGGGGCGCGCGAAAAACCTTGAATTTTTTGAATCTTGCAAAATTTTAAAGTCGAAAATTTTTCGGCAAAAAATCATTTTTTTCGATTTTTTCCGCTCGGGGGGCGCGCGAAAAACCTTGAATTTTTTGAATCTTGCAAAATTTTAAACTTGAAAATTTTTCGGCAAAAAATGATTTTTTTCGATTTTTTCCGCTCGGGGGGCGCGCGAAAAACCTTGAATTTTGTGAATCTTGCAAAATTTTAAAGTCGAAAATTTTTCGGCAAAAAATCATTTTTTTCGATTTTTTCCGCTCGGGGGGCGCGCGAAAAACCTTGAATTTTTTGAATCTTGCAAAATTTTAAAGTCGAAAATTTTTCGGCAAAAAATCATTTTTTTCGATTTTTTCCGCTCGGGGGGCGCGCGAAAAACCTTGAATTTTGTGAATCTTGCAAAATTTTAAAGTCGAAAATTTTTCGGCAAAAAATCATTTTTTTCGATTTTTTCCGCTCGGGGGGCGCGCGAAAAACCTTGAATTTTTTGAATCTTGCAAAATTTTAAAGTCGAAAATTTTTCGGCAAAAAATCATTTTTTTCGATTTTTTCCGCTCGGGGGGCGCGCGAAAAACCTTGAATTTTTTGAATCTTGCAAAATTTTAAACTTGAAAATTTTTCGGCAAAAAATGATTTTTTTCGATTTTTTCCGCTCGGGGGGCGCGCGACAAACCTTGAATTTTGTGAATCTTGCAAAATTTTAAAGTCGAAAATTTTTCGGCAAAAAATCATTTTTTTCGATTTTTTCCGCTCGGGGGGCGCGCGAAAAACCTTGAATTTTTTGAATCTTGCAAAATTTTAAAGTCGAAAATTTTTCGGCAAAAAATCATTTTTTTCGATTTTTTCCGCTCGGGGGGCGCGCGAAAAACCTTGAATTTTTTGAATCTTGCAAAATTTTAAAGTCGAAAATTTTTCGGCAAAAAATCATTTTTTTCGATTTTTTCCGCTCGGGGGGCGCGCGAAAACCTTGAATTTTTTGAATCTTGCAAAATTTTAAAGTCGAAAATTTTTCGGCAAAAAATCATTTTTTTCGATTTTTTCCGCTCGGGGGGTGCGCGAAAAACCTTGAATTTTTTGAATCTTGCAAAATTTTAAACTCGAAAATTTTTCGGCAAAAAATCATTTTTTTCGATTTTTTCCGCTCGGGGGGCGCGCGAAAAACCTTGAATTTTTTGAATCTTGCAAAATTTTAAACTCGAAAATTTTTCGGCTAAAAATCATTTTTTTCGATTTTTTCCGCGCCCCCCGCGCGCGAAAAACCTTGAATTTTTTGAATCTTGCAAAATTTTAAAGTCGAAAATTTTTCGGCAAAAAATCATTTTTTTCGATTTTTTCCGCTCGGGGGGCGCGCGAAAAACCTTGAAGTCGAAAATTTTTCGGCAAAAAATCATTTTTTTCGATTTTTTCCGCTCGGGGGGCGCGCGAAAAACCTTGAATTTTTTGAATCTTGCAAAATTTTAAACTTGAAAATTTTTCGGCAAAAAATGATTTTTTTCGATTTTTTCCGCTCGGGGGGCGCGCGAAAAACCTTGAATTTTGTGAATCTTGCAAAATTTTAAAGTCGAAAATTTTTCGGCAAAAAATCATTTTTTTCGATTTTTTCCGCTCGGGGGGCGCGCGAAAAACCTTGAATTTTTTGAATCTTGCAAAATTTTAAAGTCGAAAATTTTTCGGCAAAAAATCATTTTTTTCGATTTTTTCCGCTCGGGGGGCGCGCGAAAAACCTTGAATTTTTTGAATCTTGCAAAATTTTAAAGTCGAAAATTTTTCGGCAAAAAATCATTTTTTTCGATTTTTTCCGCTCGGGGGGCGCGCGAAAACCTTGAATTTTTTGAATCTTGCAAAATTTTAAAGTCGAAAATTTTTCGGCAAAAAATCATTTTTTTCGATTTTTTCCGCTCGGGGGGCGCGCGAAAAACCTTGAATTTTTTTAATCTTGCAAAATTTTAAACTCGAAAATTTTTCGGCAAAAAATCATTTTTTTCGATTTTTTTCGCTCGGAGGGCGCGCGAAAAACCTTGATTTTTTTGAATCTTGCAAAATTTTAAACTCGAAAATTTTTTGGCAAAAAATCATTTTTTTCGATTTTTTCCGCTCGGGGGGCGCGCGAAAAACCTTGAATTTTTTGAATCTTGCAAAATTTTAAACTCGAAAATTTTTCGGCAAAAAATCATTTTTTTCGATTTTTTCCGCTCGGGTGGCGCGCGAAAAACCTTGAATTTTTTGAATCTTGCAAAATTTTAAACTCGAAAATTTTTCGGCAAAAAATCATTTTTTTTCGATTTTTTCCGCTCGGGGGGCGCGCGAAAAACCTTGAATTTTTTGAATCTTGCAAAATTTTAAACTCGAAAATTTTTCGGCAAAAAATCATTTTTTTCGATTTTTTCCGCTCGGGGGGCGCGCGAAAAACCTTGAATTTTTTGAATCTTGCAAAATTTTAAAGTCGAAAATTTTTCGGCAAAAAATCATTTTTTTCGATTTTTTCCGCTCGGAGGGCGCGCGAAAAACCTTGAATTTTTTTAATCTTGCAAAATTTTAAAGTCGAAAATTTTTCGGCAAAAGATCATTTTTTTCGATTTTTTCCGCTCGGGGGGCGCGCGAAAAACCTTGAATTTTTTGAATCTTGCAAAATTTTAAACTCGAAAATTTTTCGGCAAAAAATCATTTTTTTCGATTTTTTCCGCTCGGGGGGCGCGCGAAAATCCTTGAATTTTTTGAATCTTGCAAAATTTTAAACTCGAAAATTTTTCGGCAAAAAAACATTTTTTTCGATTTTTTTCCGCTCGGGGGGCGCGCGAAAAACCTTGAATTTTTTGAATCTTGCAAAATTTTAAACTCGAAAATTTTTCGGCAAAAAATGATTTTTTTCGATTTTTTCCGCTCGGGGGGCGCGCGAAAAACCTTGAATTTTTTGAATCTTGCAAAATTTTAAAGTCGAAAATTTTTCGGCAAAAAATCATTTTTTTCGATTTTTTCCGCTCGGGGGGCGCGCGAAAAACCTTGAATTTTTTTAATCTTGCAAAATTTTAAAGTCGAAAATTTTTCGGCAAAAAATCATTTTTTTCGATTTTTTCCGCTCGGGGGGCGCGCGAAAAACCTTGAATTTTTTGAATCTTGCAAAATTTTAAACTCGAAAATTTTTCGGCAAAAAATCATTTTTTTCGATTTTTTCCGCTCGGGGGGCGCGCGAAAAACCTTGAATTTTTTGAATCTTGCAAAATTTTAAAGTCGAAAATTTTTCGGCAAAAAATCATTTTTTTCGATTTTTTCCGCTCGGGGGGCGCGCGAAAAACCTTGAATTTTTTGAATCTTGCAAAATTTTAAACTCGAAAATTTTTCGGCAAAAAATCATTTTTTTCGATTTTTTCCGCTCGGGGGGCGCGCGAAAAACCTTGAATTTTTTTAATCTTGCAAAATTTTAAAGTCGAAAATTTTTCGGCAAAAAATCATTTTTTTCGATTTTTTCCGCTCGGGGGGCGCGCTAAAAACCTTGAATTTTTTGAATCTTGCAAAATTTTAAACTCGAAAATTTTTCGGCAAAAAATCATTTTTTTCGATTTTTTCCGCTCGGGGGGCGCGCGAAAAACCTTGAATTTTTTGAATCTTGCAAAATTTTAAACTCGAAAATTTTTCGGCAAAAAATCATTTTTTTCGATTTTTTCCGCTCGGGGGGCGCGCGAAAAACCTTGAATTTTTTGAATCTTGCAAAATTTTAAACTCGAAAATTTTTCGGCAAAAAATCATTTTTTTCGATTTTTTCCGCTCGGGGGGCGCGCGAAAAACCTTGAATTTTTTGAATCTTGCAAAATTTTAAAGTCGAAAATTTTTCGGCAAAAAATCATTTTTTTCGATTTTTTCCGCTCGGGGGGCGCGCGAAAAACCTTGAATTTTTTTAATCTTGCAAAATTTTAAAGTCGAAAATTTTTCGGCAAAAAATCATTTTTTTCGATTTTTTCCGCTCGGAGGGCGCGCGAAAAACCTTGAATTTTTTGAATCTTGCAAAATTTTAAACTCGAAAATTTTTCGGCAAAAAATCATTTTTTTCGATTTTTTCCGCTCGGGGGGCGCGCGAAAAACCTTGAATTTTTTGAATCTTGCAAAATTTTAAACTCGAAAATCATTTTTTTCGATTTTTTCCGCTCGGGGGGCGCGCGAAAAACCTTGAATTTTTTGAATCTTGCAAAATTTTAAACTCGAAAATTTTTCGGCAAAAAATCATTTTTTTCGATTTTTTCCGCTCGGGGGGCGCGCGAAAAACCTTGAATATTTTGAATCTTGCAAAATTTTAAACTCGAAAATTTTTCGGCAAAAAATCATTTTTTTCGATTTTTTCCGCTCGGAGGGCGCGCGAAAAACCTTGAATTTTTTGAATCTTGCAAAATTTTAAACTCGAAAATTTTTCGGCAAAAAATCATTTTTTTCGATTTTTTCCGCTCGGGGGGCGCGCGAAAAACCTTGAATTTTTTGAATCTTGCAAAATTTTAAAGTCGAAAATTTTTCGGCAAAAAATCATTTTTTTCGATTTTTTCCGCTCGGGGGGCGCGCGAAAAACCTTGAATTTTTTTAATCTTGCAAAATTTTAAAGTCGAAAATTTTTCGGCAAAAAATCATTTTTTTCGATTTTTTCCGCTCGGGGGGCGCGCGAAAAACCTTGAATTTTTTTAATCTTGCAAAATTTTAAACTCGAAAATTTTTCGGCAAAAAATCATTTTTTTCGATTTTTTCCGCTCGGGGGGCGCGCGAAAAACCTTGAATGTTTTGAATCTTGCAAAATTTTAAACTCGAAAATTTTTCGGCAAAAAATCATTTTTTTCGATTTTTTCCGCTCGGGGGGCGCGCGAAAAACCTTGAATTTTTTGAATCTTGCAAAATTTTAAACTCGAAAATTTTTCGGCAAAAAATCATTTTTTTTCGATTTTTTCCGCTCGGAGGGCGCGCGAAAAACCTTGAGTTTTTTGAATCTTGCAAAATTTTAAACTTGAAAATTTTTCGGCAAAAAATCATTTTTTTCGATTTTTTCCGCTCGGGGGGCGCGCGAAAAACCTTGAATTTTTTGAATCTTGCAAAATTTTAAAGTCGAAAATTTTTCGGCAAAAAATCATTTTTTTCGATTTTTTCCGCTCGGGGGGCGCGCGAAAAACCTTGAATTTTTTGAATCTTGCAAAATTTTAAACTCGAAAATTTTTCGGCAAAAAATCATTTTTTTCGATTTTTTCCGCTCGGGGGGCGCGCGAAAAACCTTGAATTTTTTGAATCTTGCAAAATTTTAAAGTCGAAAATTTTTCGGCAAAAAATCATTTTTTTCGATTTTTTCCGCTCGGGGGGCGCGTGAAAAACCTTGAATTTTTTGAATCTTGCAAAATTTTAAAGTCGAAAATTTTTCGGCAAAAAATCATTTTTTTCGATTTTTTCCGCTCGGGGGGCGCGCGAAAAACCTTGAATTTTTTGAATCTTGCAAAATTTTAAACTCGAAAATTTTTCGGCAAAAAATCATTTTTTTCGATTTTTTCCGCTCGGGGGGCGCGCGAAAAACCTTGAATTTTTTGAATCTTGCAAAATTTTAAAGTCGAAAATTTTTCGGCAAAAAATCATTTTTTTCGATTTTTTCCGCTCGGGGGGCGCGCGAAAAACCTTGAATTTTTTTAATCTTGCAAAATTTTAAACTCGAAAATTTTTCGGCAAAAAATCATTTTTTTGATTTTTTCCGCTCGGGGGGCGCGCGAAAAACCTTGAATTTTTTGAATCTTGCAAAATTTTAAACTCGAAAATTTTTCGGCAAAAAATCATTTTTTTCGATTTTTTCCGCTCGGGGGGCGCGCGAAAAACCTTGAATTTTTTGAATCTTGCAAAATTTTAAACTCGAAAATTTTTCGGCAAAAAATCATTTTTTTCGATTTTTTCCGCTCGGGGGGCGCGCGAAAAACCTTGAATTTTTTGAATCTTGCAAAATTTTAAAGTCGAAAATTTTTCGGCAAAAAATCATTTTTTTCGATTTTTTCCGCTCGGGGGGCGCGCGAAAAACCTTGAATTTTTTGAATCTTGCAAAATTTTAAAGTCGAAAATTTTTCGGCAAAAAATCATTTTTTTCGATTTTTTCCGCTCGGGGGGCGCGCGAAAAACCTTGAATTTTTTGAATCTTGCAAAATTTTAAAGTCGAAAATTTTTCGGCAAAAAATCATTTTTTTCGATTTTTTCCGCTCGGGGGGCGCGCGAAAAACCTTGAATTTTTTTAATCTTGCAAAATTTTAAAGTCGAAAATTTTTCGGCAAAAAATGATTTTTTTCGATTTTATCCGCTCGGGGGGCGCGCGAAAAACCTTGAATTTTTTGAATCTTGCAAAATTTTAAAGTCGAAAATTTTTCGGCAAAAAATCATTTTTTTTCGATTTTTTCCGCTCGGGGGGCGCGCGAAAAACCTTGAATTTTTTGAATCTTGCAAAATTTTAAACTCGAAAATTTTTCGGCAAAAAATCATTTTTTTCGATTTTTTCCGCTCGGGGGGCGCGCGAAAAACCTTGAATTTTTTTAATCTTGCCAAATTTTAAAGTCGAAAATTTTCCGGCAAAAAATCATTTTTTTCGATTTTTTCCGCTCGGGGGGCGCGCGAAAAACCTTGAATTTTTTTAATCTTGCAAAATTTTAAACTCGAAAATTTTTCGGCAAAAAATCATTTTTTTCGATTTTTTCCGCTCGGAGGGCGCGCGAAAAACCTTGAATTTTTTGAATCTTGCAAAATTTTAAAGTCGAAAATTTTTCGGCAAAAAATCATTTTTTTCGATTTTTTCCACTCGGGGGGCGCGCGAAAAACCTTGAATTTTTTGAATCTTGCAAAATTTTAAACTCGAAAATTTTTCGGCAAAAAATCATTTTTTTCGATTTTTTCCGCTAGGGAGGCGCGCGAAAAACCTTGAATTTTTTGAATCTTGCAAAATTTTAAACTCGAAAATTTTTCGGCAAAAAATCATTTTTTTCGATTTTTTCCGCTCGGGGGGCGCGCGAAAAACCTTGAATTTTTTGAATCTTGCAAAATTTTAAAGTCGAAAATTTTTCGGCAAAAAATCATTTTTTTCGATTTTTTCCGCTCGGAGGGCGCGCGAAAAACCTTGAATTTTTTGAATCTTGCAAAATTTTAAACTCGAAAATTTTTCGGCAAAAAATCATTTTTTTCGATTTTTTCCGCTCGGGGGGCGCGCGAAAAACCTTGAATTTTTTGAATCTTGCAAAACTTTAAACTCGAAAATTTTTCGGCAAAAAATCATTTTTTTCGATTTTTTCCGCTCGGGGGGCGCGCGAAAAACCTTGAATTTTTTGAATCTTGCAAAATTTTAAAGTCGAAAATTTTTCGGCAAAAAATCATTTTTTTCGATTTTTTCCGCTCGGGGGGCGCGCGAAAAACCTTGAATTTTTTTAATCTTGCAAAATTTTAAACTCGAAAATTTTTCGGCAAAAAATCATTTTTTTCGATTTTTTCCGCTCGGGGGGCGCGCGAAAAACCTTGAATTTTTTGAATCTTGCAAAATTTTAAACTCGAAAATTTTTCGGCAAAAAATCATTTTTTTCGATTTTTTCCGCTCGGGGGGCGCGCGAAAAACCTTGAATTTTTTGAATCTTGCAAAATTTTAAAGTCGAAAATTTTTCGGCAAAAAATCATTTTTTTCGATTTTTTCCGCTCGGGGGGCGCGCGAAAAACCTTGAATTTTTTGAATCTTGCAAAATTTTAAACTCGAAAATTTTTCGTCAAAAAATCATTTTTTTCGATTTTTTCCGCTCGGAGGGCGCGCGAAAAACCTTGAATTTTTTGAATCTTGCAAAATTTTAAACTCGAAAATTTTTCGGCAAAAAATCATTTTTTTCGATTTTTTCCGCTCGGGGGGCGCGCGAAAAACCTTGAATTTTTTGAATCTTGCAAAATTTTAAAGTCGAAAATTTTTCGGCAAAAAATCATTTTTTTCGATTTTTTCCGCTCGGGGGGCGCGCGAAAAACCTTGAATTTTTTGAATCTTGCAAAATTTTAAAGTCGAAAATTTTTCGGCAAAAAATCATTTTTTTCGATTTTTTCCGCTCGGGGGGCGCGCGAAAAACCTTGAATTTTTTGAATCTTGCAAAATTTTAAAGTCGAAAATTTTTCGGCAAAAAATCATTTTTTTCGATTTTTTCCGCTCGGGGGGCGCGCGAAAAACCTTGAATTTTTTGAATCTTGCAAAATTTTAAACTCGAAAATTTTTCGGCAAAAAATCATTTTTTTCGATTTTTTCCGCTCGGGGGGCGCGCGAAAAACCTTGAATTTTTTGAATCTTGCAAAATTTTAAAGTCGAAAATTTTTCGGCAAAAAATCATTTTTTTCGATTTTTTCCGCTCGGGGGGCGCGCGAAAAACCTTGAATTTTTTTAATCTTGCAAAATTTTAAACTCGAAAATTTTTCGGCAAACAATCATTTTTTTCGATTTTTTCCGCTCGGGGGGCGCGCGAAAAACCTTGAATTTTTTGAATCTTGCAAAATTTTAAAGTCGAAAATTTTTCGGCAAAAAATCATTTTTTTCGATTTTTTCCGCTCGGGGGGCGCGCGAAAAACCTTGAATTTTTTGAATCTTGCAAAATTTTAAAGTCGAAAATTTTTCGGCAAAAAATCATTTTTTTCGATTTTTTCCGCTCGGGGGGCGCGCGAAAAACCTTGAATTTTTTGAATCTTGCAAAATTTTAAAGTCGAAAATTTTTCGGCAAAAAATCATTTTATTCGATTTTTTCCGCTCGGGGGGCGCGCGAAAAACCTTGAATTTTTTGAATCTTGCAAAATTTTATAGTCGAAAATTTTTCGGCAAAAAATCATTTTTTTCGATTTTTTCCGCTCGGGGGGCGCGCGAAAAACCTTGAATTTTTTTAATCTTGCAAAATTTTAAACTCGAAAATTTTTCGGCAAAAAATCATTTTTTTCGATTTTTTCCGCTCGGGGGGCGCGCGAAAAACCTTGAATTTTTTGAATCTTGCAAAATTTTAAAGTCGAAAATTTTTCGGCAAAAAATCATTTTTTTCGATTTTTTCCGCTCGGGGGGGCGCGCGAAAAACCTTGAATTTTTTGAATCTTGCAAAATTTTAAACTTGAAAATTTTTCGGCAAAAAATCATTTTTTTCGATTTTTTCCGCTCGGGGGGCGCGCGAAAAACCTTGAATTTTTTGAATCTTGCAAAATTTTAAAGTCGAAAATTTTTCGGCAAAAAATCATTTTTTTCGATTTTTTCCGCTCGGGGGGCGCGCGAAAAACCTTGAATTTTTTTAATCTTGCAAAATTTTAAACTCGAAAATTTTTCGGCAAACAATCATTTTTTTCGATTTTTTCCGCTCGGGGGGCGCGCGAAAAACCTTGAATTTTTTGAATCTTGCAAAATTTTAAAGTCGAAAATTTTTCGGCAAAAACTCATTTTTTTCGATTTTTTCCGCTCGGGGGGCGCGCGAAAAACCTTGAATTTTTTGAATCTTGCAAAATTTTAAAGTCGAAAATTTTTCGGCAAAAAATCATTTTTTTCGATTTTTTCCGCTCGGGGGGCGCGCGAAAAACCTTGAATTTTTTGAATCTTGCAAAATTTTAAACTCGAAAATTTTTCGGCAAAAAATCATTTTTTTCGATTTTTTCCGCTCGGGGGGCGCGCGAAAAACCTTGAATTTTTTGAATCTTGCAAAATTTTAAAGTCGAAAATTTTTCGGCAAAAAATCATTTTTTTCGATTTTTTCCGCTCGGGGGGCGCGCGAAAAACCTTGAATTTTTTGAATCTTGCAAAATTTTAAACTCGAAAATTTTTCGGCAAAAAATCATTTTTTTCGATTTTTTCCGCTCGGGGGGCGCGCGAAAAACCTTGAATTTTTTAAATCTTGCAAAATTTTAAACTCGAAAATTTTTCGGCAAAAAATCATTTTTTTCGATTTTTTCCGCTCGGGGGGCGCGCGAAAAACCTTGAATTTTTTGAATCTTGCAAAATTTTAAAGTCGAAAATTTTTCGGCAAAAAATCATTTTTTTCGATTTTTTCCGCTCGGGGGGCGCGCGAAAAACCTTGAATTTTTTTAATCTTGCAAAATTTTAAACTTGAAAATTTTTCGGCAAAAAATCATTTTTTTCGATTTTTTCCGCTCGGGGGGCGCGCGAAAAACCTTGAATTTTTTGAATCTTGCAAAATTTTAAAGTCGAAAATTTTTCGGCAAAAAATCATTTTTTTCGATTTTTTCCGCTTGGGGGGCGCGCGAAAAACCTTGAATTTTTTTAATCTTGCAAAATTTTAAACTCGAAAATTTTTCGGCAAACAATCATTTTTTTCGATTTTTTCCGCTCGGGGGGCGCGCGAAAAACCTTGAATTTTTTGAATCTTGCAAAATTTTAAAGTCGAAAATTTTTCGGCAAAAAATCATTTTTTTCGATTTTTTCCGCTCGGGGGGCGCGCGAAAAACCTTGAATTTTTTGAATCTTGCAAAATTTTAAACTCGAAAATTTTTCGGCAAAAAATCATTTTTTTCGATTTTTTCCGCTCGGGGGGCGCGCGAAAAACCTTGAATTTTTTGAATCTTGCAAAATTTTAAAGTCGAAAATTTTTCGGCAAAAAATCATTTTTTTCGATTTTTTCCGCTCGGGGGGCGCGCGAAAAACCTTGAATTTTTTGAATCTTGCAAAATTTTAAAGTCGAAAATTTTTCGGCAAAAAATCATTTTTTTCGATTTTTTCCGCTCGGAGGGCGCGCGAAAAACCTTGAATTTTTTGAATCTTGCAAAATTTTAAACTCGAAAATTTTTCGGCAAAAAATCATTTTTTTCGATTTTTTCCGCTCGGGGGGCGCGCGAAAAACCTTGAATTTTTTGAATCTTGCAAAATTTTAAAGTCGAAAATTTTTCGGCAAAAAATCATTTTTTTCGATTTTTTCCGCTCGGGGGGCGCGCGAAAAACCTTGAATTTTTTTAATCTTGCAAAATTTTAAAGTCGAAAATTTTTCGGCAAAAAATCATTTTTTTCGATTTTTTCCGCTCGGGGGGCGCGCGAAAAACCTTGAATTTTTTGAATCTTGCAAAATTTTAAACTCGAAAATTTTTCGGCAAAAAATCATTTTTTTCGACTTTTTCCGCTCGGGGGGCGCGCGAAAAACCTTGAATTTTTTGAATCTTGCAAAATTTTAAAGTCGAAAATTTTTCGGCAAAAAATCATTTTTTTCGATTTTTTCCGCTCGGAGGGCGCGCGAAAAACCTTGAATTTTTTGAATCTTGCAAAATTTTAAACTCGAAAATTTTTCGGCAAAAAATCATTTTTTTCGATTTTTTCCGCTCGGGGGGCGCGCGAAAAACCTTGAATTTTTTGAATCTTGCAAAATTTTAAAGTCGAAAATTTTTCGGCAAAAAATCATTTTTTTCGATTTTTTCCGCTCGGGGGGCGCGCGAAAAACCTTGAATTTTTTTAATCTTGCAAAATTTTAAAGTCGAAAATTTTTCGGCAAAAAATCATTTTTTTCGATTTTTTCCGCTCGGGGGGCGCGCGAAAAACCTTGAATTTTTTTAATCTTGCAAAATTTTAAACTTGAAAATTTTTCGGCAAAAAATCATTTTTTTCGATTTTTTCCGCTCGGGGGGCGCGCGAAAAACCTTGAATTTTTTGAATCTTGCAAAATTTTAAAGTCGAAAATTTTTCGGCAAAAAATCATTTTTTTCGATTTTTTCCGCTCGGGGGGCGCGCGAAAAACCTTGAATTTTTTTAATCTTGCAAAATTTTAAACTCGAAAATTTTTCGGCAAACAATCATTTTTTTCGATTTTTTCCGCTCGGGGGGCGCGCGAAAAACCTTGAATTTTTTGAATCTTGCAAAATTTTAAAGTCGAAAATTTTTCGGCAAAAAATCATTTTTTTCGATTTTTTCCGCTCGGGGGGCGCGCGAAAAACCTTGAATTTTTTGAATCTTGCAAAATTTTAAACTCGAAAATTTTTCGGCAAAAAATCATTTTTTTCGATTTTTTCCGCTCGGGGGGCGCGCGAAAAACCTTGAATTTTTTGAATCTTGCAAAATTTTAAAGTCGAAAATTTTTCGGCAAAAAATCATTTTTTTCGATTTTTTCCGCTCGGGGGGCGCGCGAAAAACCTTGAATTTTTTGAATCTTGCAAAATTTTAAAGTCGAAAATTTTTCGGCAAAAAATCATTTTTTTCGATTTTTTCCGCTCGGGGGGCGCGCGAAAAACCTTGAATTTTTTTAATCTTGCAAAATTTTAAACTCGAAAATTTTTCGGCAAACAATCATTTTTTTCGATTTTTTCCGCTCGGGGGGCGCGCGAAAAACCTTGAATTTTTTGAATCTTGCAAAATTTTAAAGTCGAAAATTTTTCGGCAAAAAATCATTTTTTTCGATTTTTTCCGCTCGGGGGGCGCGCGAAAAACCTTGAATTTTTTTAATCTTGCAAAATTTTAAACTCGAAAATTTTTCGGCAAAAAATCATTTTTTTCGATTTTTTCCGCTCGGGGGGCGCGCGAAAAACCTTGAATTTTTTGAATCTTGCAAAATTTTAAAGTCGAAAATTTTTCGGCAAAAAATCATTTTTTTCGATTTTTTCCGCTCGGGGGGCGCGCGAAAAACCTTGAATTTTTTGAATCTTGCAAAATTTTAAAGTCGAAAATTTTTCGGCAAAAAATCATTTTTTTCGATTTTTTCCGCTCGGGGGGCGCGCGAAAAACCTTGAATTTTTTGAATCTTGCAAAATTTTAAACTCGAAAATTTTTCGGTAAAAAATCATTTTTTTCGATTTTTTCCGCTCGGGGGGCGCGCGAAAAACCTTGAATTTTTTGAATCTTGCAAAATTTTAAACTCGAAAATTTTTCGGCAAAAAATCATTTTTTTCGATTTTTTCCGCTCGGGGGGCGCGCGAAAAACCTTGAATTTTTTGAATCTTGCAAAATTTTAAAGTCGAAAGTTTTTCGGCAAAAAATCATTTTTTTCGATTTTTTCCGCTCGGGGGGCGCGCGAAAAACCTTGAATTTTTTGAATCTTGCAAAATTTTAAACTCGAAAATTTTTCGGCAAAAAATCATTTTTTTCGACTTTTTCCGCTCGGGGGGCGCGCGAAAAACCTTGAATTTTTTGAATCTTGCAAAATTTTAAAGTCGAAAATTTTTCGGCAAAAAATCATTTTTTTCGATTTTTTCCGCTCGGAGGGCGCGCGAAAAACCTTGAATTTTTTGAATCTTGCAAAATTTTAAACTCGAAAATTTTTCGGCAAAAAATCATTTTTTTCGATTTTTTCCGCTCGGGGGGCGCGCGAAAAACCTTGAATTTTTTGAATCTTGCAAAATTTTAAAGTCGAAAATTTTTCGGCAAAAAATCATTTTTTTCGATTTTTTCCGCTCGGGGGGCGCGCGAAAAACCTTGAATTTTTTGAATCTTGCAAAATTTTAAAGTCGAAAATTTTTCGGCAAAAAATCATTTTTTTCGATTTTTTCCGCTCGGGGGGCGCGCGAAAAACGTTGAATTTTTTTAATCTTGCAAAATTTTAAACTCGAAAATTTTTCGGCAAACAATCATTTTTTTCGATTTTTTCCGCTCGGGGGGCGCGCGAAAAACCTTGAATTTTTTGAATCTTGCAAAATTTTAAAGTCGAAAATTTTTCGGCAAAAAATCATTTTTTTCGATTTTTTCCGCTCGGGGGGCGCTCGAAAAACCTTGAATTTTTTGAATCTTGCAAAATTTTAAAGTCGAAAATTTTTCGGCAAAAAATCATTTTTTTCGATTTTTTCCGCTCGGGGGGGCGCGCGAAAAACCTTGAATTTTTTGAATCTTGCAAAATTTTAAAGTCGAAAATTTTTCGGCAAAAAATCATTTTTTTCGATTTTTTCCGCTCGGGGGGCGCGCGAAAAACCTTGAATTTTTTGAATCTTGCAAAATTTTAAACTCGAAAATTTTTCGGCAAAAAATCATTTTTTTTCGACTTTTTCCGCTCGGGGGGCGCGCGAAAAACCTTGAATTTTTTGAATCTTGCAAAATTTTAAAGTCGAAAATTTTTCGGCAAAAAATCATTTTTTTCGATTTTTTCCGCTCGGAGGGCGCGCGAAAAACCTTGAATTTTTTTAATCTTGCAAAATTTTAAACTCGAAAATTTTTCGGCAAAAAATCATTTTTTTCGATTTTTTCCGCTCGGGGGGCGCGCGAAAAACCTTGAATTTTTTGAATCTTGCAAAATTTTAAAGTCGAAAATTTTTCGGCAAAAAATCATTTTTTTCGATTTTTTCCGCTCGGGGGGCGCTCGAAAAACCTTGAATTTTTTGAATCTTGCAAAATTTTAAAGTCGAAAATTTTTCGGCAAAAAATCATTTTTTTCGATTTTTTCCGCTCGGGGGGCGCGCGAAAAACCTTGAATTTTTTGAATCTTGCAAAATTTTAAAGTCGAAAATTTTTCGGCAAAAAATCATTTTTTTCGATTTTTTCCGCTCGGGGGGCGCGCGAAAAACCTTGAATTTTTTGAATCTTGCAAAATTTTAAACTCGAAAATTTTTCGGCAAAAAATCATTTTTTTTCGACTTTTTCCGCTCGGGGGGCGCGCGAAAAACCTTGAATTTTTTGAATCTTGCAAAATTTTAAAGTCGAAAATTTTTCGGCAAAAAATCATTTTTTTCGATTTTTTCCGCTCGGAGGGCGCGCGAAAAACCTTGAATTTTTTTAATCTTGCAAAATTTTAAACTCGAAAATTTTTCGGCAAAAAATCATTTTTTTCGATTTTTTCCGCTCGGGGTGCGCGCGAAAAACCTTGAATTTTTTGAATCTTGCAAAATTTTAAAGTCGAAAATTTTTCGGCAAAAAATCATTTTTTTCGATTTTTTCCGCTCGGGGGGCGCGCGAAAAACCTTGAATTTTTTGAATCTTGCAAAATTTTAAACTCGAAAATTTTTCGGCAAAAAATCATTTTTTTCGATTTTTTCCGCTCGGGGGGCGCGCGAAAAACCTTGAATTTTTTGAATCTTGCAAAATTTTAAAGTCGAAAATTTTTCGGCAAAAAATCATTTTTTTCGATTTTTTCCGCTCGGGGGGCGCGCGAAAAACCTTGAATTTTTTGAATCTTGCAAAATTTTAAAGTCGAAAATTTTTCGGCAAAAAATCATTTTTTTCGATTTTTTCCGCTCGGGGGGCGCGCGAAAAACCTTGAATTTTTTGAATCTTGCAAAATTTTAAACTCGAAAATTTTTCGGCAAAAAATCATTTTTTTCGATTTTTTTCCGCTAGGGGGGCGCGCGAAAAACCTTGAATTTTTTGAATCTTGCAAAATTTTAAAGTCGAAAATTTTTCGGCAAAAAATCATTTTTTTCGATTTTTTCCGCTCGGGGGGCGCGCGAAAAACCTTGAATTTTTTGAATCTTGCAAAATTTTAAAGTCGAAAATTTTTCGGCAAAAAATCATTTTTTTCGATTTTTTCCGCTCGGGGGGCGCGCGAAAAACCTTGAATTTTTTGAATCTTGCAAAATTTTAAAGTCGAAAGTTTTTCGGCAAAAAATCATTTTTTTCGATTTTTTCCGCTCGGGGGGCGCGCGAAAAACCTTGAATTTTTTGAATCTTGCAAAATTTTAAACTCGAAAATTTTTCGGCAAAAAATCATTTTTTTCGACTTTTTCCGCTCGGGGGGCGCGCGAAAAACCTTGAATTTTTTGAATCTTGCAAAATTTTAAAGTCGAAAATTTTTCGGCAAAAAATCATTTTTTTCGATTTTTTCCGCTCGGAGGGCGCGCGAAAAACCTTGAATTTTTTGAATCTTGCAAAATTTTAAACTCGAAAATTTTTCGGCAAAAAATCATTTTTTTCGATTTTTTCCGCTCGGGGGGCGCGCGAAAAACCTTGAATTTTTTGAATCTTGCAAAATTTTAAAGTCGAAAATTTTTCGGCAAAAAATCATTTTTTTCGATTTTTTCCGCTCGGGGGGCGCGCGAAAAACCTTGAATTTTTTTAATCTTGCAAAATTTTAAAGTCGAAAATTTTTCGGCAAAAAATCATTTTTTTCGATTTTTTCCGCTCGGGGGGCGCGCGAAAAACGTTGAATTTTTTTAATCTTGCAAAATTTTAAACTCGAAAATTTTTCGGCAAACAATCATTTTTTTCGATTTTTTCCGCTCGGGGGGCGCGCGAAAAACCTTGAATTTTTTGAATCTTGCAAAATTTTAAAGTCGAAAATTTTTCGGCAAAAAATCATTTTTTTCGATTTTTTCCGCTCGGGGGGCGCGCGAAAAACCTTGAATTTTTTGAATCTTGCAAAATTTTAAACTCGAAAATTTTTCGGCAAAAAATCATTTTTTTCGATTTTTTCCGCTCGGGGGGCGCGCGAAAAACCTTGAATTTTTTGAATCTTGCAAAATTTTAAAGTCGAAAATTTTTCGGCAAAAAATCATTTTTTTCGATTTTTTCCGCTCGGGGGGCGCGCGAAAAACCTTGAATTTTTTGAATCTTGCAAAATTTTAAAGTCGAAAATTTTTCGGCAAAAAATCATTTTTTTCGATTTTTTCCGCTCGGGGGGCGCGCGAAAAACCTTGAATTTTTTGAATCTTGCAAAATTTTAAAGTCGAAAATTTTTCGGCAAAAAATCATTTTTTTCGATTTTTTCCGCTCGGGGGGCGCGCGAAAAACCTTGAATTTTTTGAATCTTGCAAAATTTTAAACTCGAAAATTTTTCGGCAAAAAATCATTTTTTTTCGACTTTTTCCGCTCGGGGGGCGCGCGAAAAACCTTGAATTTTTTTAATCTTGCAAAATTTTAAAGTCGAAAATTTTTCGGCAAAAAATCATTTTTTTCGATTTTTTCCGCTCGGAGGGCGCGCGAAAAACCTTGAATTTTTTGAATCTTGCAAAATTTTAAACTCGAAAATTTTTCGGCAAAAAATCATTTTTTTCGATTTTTTCCGCTCGGGGGGCGCGCGAAAAACCTTGAATGTTTTGAATCTTGCAAAATTTTAAAGTCGAAAATTTTTCGGCAAAAAATCATTTTTTTCGATTTTTTCCGCTCGGGGGGCGCGCGAAAAACCTTGAATTTTTTAAATCTTGCAAAATTTTAAACTCGAAAATTTTTCGGCAAAAAATCATTTTTTTCGATTTTTTCCGCTCGGGGGGCGCGCGAAAAACCTTGAATTTTTTGAATCTTGCAAAATTTTAAAGTCGAAAATTTTTCGGCAAAAAATCATTTTTTTCGATTTTTTCCGCTCGGGGGGCGCGCGAAAAACCTTGAATTTTTTGAATCTTGCAAAATTTTAAACTCGAAAATTTTTCGGCAAAAAATCATTTTTTTCGATTTTTTCCGCTCGGGGGGCGCGCGAAAAACCTTGAATTTTTTGAATCTTGCAAAATTTTAAAGTCGAAAATTTTTCGGCAAAAAATCATTTTTTTCGATTTTTTCCGCTCGGGGGGCGCGCGAAAAACCTTGAATTTTTTGAATCTTGCAAAATTTTAAAGTCGAAAATTTTTCGGCAAAAAATCATTTTTTTCGATTTTTTCCGCTCGGGGGGCGCGCGAAAAACCTTGAATTTTTTTAATCTTGCAAAATTTTAAACTCGAAAATTTTTCGGCAAAAAATCATTTTTTTCGATTTTTTCCGCTCGGGGGGCGCGCGAAAAACCTTGAATTTTTTGAATCTTGCAAAATTTTAAAGTCGAAAATTTTTCGGCAAAAAATCATTTTTTTCGATTTTTTCCGCTCGGGGGGCGCGCGAAAAACCTTGAATTTTTTGAATCTTGCAAAATTTTAAAGTCGAAAATTTTTCGGCAAAAAATCATTTTTTTCGATTTTTTCCGCTCGGGGGGCGCGCGAAAAACCTTGAATTTTTTGAATCTTGCAAAATTTTAAACTCGAAAATTTTTCGGCAAAAAATCATTTTTTCGATTTTTTCCGCTCGGGGGGCGCGCGAAAAACCTTGAATTTTTTGAATCTTGCAAAATTTTAAACTCGAAATTTTTTCGGCAAAAAATCATTTTTTCGATTTTTTCCGCTCGGGGGGCGCGCGAAAAACCTTGAATTTTTTGAATCTTGCAAAATTTTAAAGTCGAAAATTTTTCGGCAAAAAATCATTTTTTTCGATTTTTTCCGCTCGGGGGGCGCGCGAAAAACCTTGAATTTTTTGAATCTTGCAAAATTTTAAACTCGAAAATTTTTCGGCAAAAAATCATTTTTTTCGATTTTTTCCGCTCGGGGGGCGCGCGAAAAACCTTGAATTTTTTGAATCTTGCAAAATTTTAAACTCGAAAATTTTTCGGCAAAAAATCATTTTTTTCGATTTTTTCCGCTCGGGGGGCGCGCGAAAAACCTTGAATTTTTTGAATCTTGCAAAATTTTAAACTCGAAAATTTTTCGGCAAAAAATCATTTTTTTCGATTTTTTCCGCTCGGGGGGCGCGCGAAAAACCTTGAATTTTTTGAATCTTGCAAAATTTTAAAGTCGAAAATTTTTCGGCAAAAAATCATTTTTTTCGATTTTTTCCGCTCGGGGGGCGCGCGAAAAACCTTGAATTTTTTTAATCTTGCAAAATTTTAAACTCGAAAATTTTTCGGCAAAAAATCATTTTTTTCGATTTTTTTCCGCTCGGGGGGCGCGCGAAAAACCTTGAATTTTTTGAATCTTGCAAAATTTTAAAGTCGAAAATTTTTCGGCAAAAAATCATTTTTTTCGATTTTTTCCGCTCGGGGGGCGCGCGAAAAACCTAGAATTTTTTGAATCTTGCAAAATTTTAAAGTCGAAAATTTTTCGGCAAAAAATCATTTTTTTCGATTTTTTCCGCTCGGGGGGCGCGCGAAAAACCTTGAATTTTTGAATCTTGCAAAATTTTAAAGTCGAAAATTTTTCGGCAAAAAATCATTTTTTTCGATTTTTCCGCTCGGGGGGCGCGCGAAAAACCTTGAATTTTTTGAATCTTGCAAAATTTTAAACTCGAAAATTTTTCGGCAAAAAATCATTTTTTTCGATTTTTTCCGCTCGGGGGGCGCGCGAAAAACCTTGAATTTTTTGAATCTTGCAAAATTTTAAACTCGAAAATTTTTCGGCAAAAATCATTTTTTTCGATTTTTTCCGCTCGGGGGGCGCGCGAAAAACCTTGAATTTTTTGAATCTTGCAAAATTTTAAAGTCGAAAATTTTTCGGCAAAAAATCATTTTTTTCGATTTTTTCCGCTCGGGGGGCGCGCGAAAAACCTTGAATTTTTTGAATCTTGCAAAATTTTAAACTCGAAAATTTTTCGGCAAAAAATCATTTTTTTCGATTTTTTCCGCTCGGGGGGCGCGCGAAAAACCTTGAATTTTTTGAATCTTGCAAAATTTTAAACTCGAAAATTTTTCGGCAAAAAAATCATTTTTTTCGATTTTTTCCGCTCGGGGGGCGCGCGAAAAACCTTGAATTTTTTGAATCTTGCAAAATTTTAAACTCGAAAATTTTTCGGCAAAAAATCATTTTTTTCGATTTTTTCCGCTCGGGGGGCGCGCGAAAAACCTTGAATTTTTTGAATCTTGCAAAATTTTAAACTCGAAAATTTTTCGGCAAAAAATCATTTTTTTCGATTTTTTCCGCTCGGAGGGCGCGCGAAAAACCTTGAATTTTTTGAATCTTGCAAAATTTTAAACTCGAAAATTTTTCGGCAAAAAATCATTTTTTTCGATTTTTTCCGCTCGGGGGGCGCGCGAAAAACCTTGAATTTTTTGAATCTTGCAAAATTTTAAACTCGAAAATTTTTCGGCAAAAAATCATTTTTTTCGATTTTTTCCGCTCGGGGGGCGAGCGAAAAACCTTGAATTTTTTGAATCTTGCAAAATTTTAAACTCGAAAATTTTTCGGCAAAAAATCATTTTTTTCGATTTTTTCCGCTCGGGGGGCGCGCGAAAAACCTTGAATTTTTTGAATCTTGCAAAATTTTAAACTCGAAAATTTTTCGGCAAAAAATCATTTTTTTCGATTTTTTCCGCTCGGGGGGCGCGCGAAAAACCTTGAATTTTTTGAATCTTGCCAAATTTTAAACTCGAAAATTTTTCGGCAAAAAATCATTTTTTTCGATTTTTTCCGCTCGGGGGGCGCGCGAAAAACCTTGAATTTTTTGAATCTTGCAAAATTTTAAACTCGAAAATTTTTCGGCAAAAAAATCATTTTTTTCGATTTTTTCCGCTCGGGGGGCGCGCGAAAAACCTTGAATTTTTTGAATCTTGCAAAATTTTAAAGTCGAAAATTTTTCGGCAAAAAATCATTTTTTTTCGATTTTTTCCGCTCGGGGGGCGCGCGAAAAACCTTGAATTTTTTGAATCTTGCAAAATTTTAAAGTCGAAAATTTTTCGGCAAAAAATCATTTTTTTCGATTTTTTCCGCTCGGGGGGCGCGCGAAAAACCTTGAATTTTTTGAATCTTGCAAAATTTTAAAGTCGAAAATTTTTCGGCAAAAAATCATTTTTTTCGATTTTTTCCGCTCGGGGGGCGCGCGAAAAACCTTGAATTTTTTGAATCTTGCAAAATTTTAAACTCGAAAATTTTTCGGCAAAAAATCATTTTTTTTTCGATTTTTTCCGCTCGGAGGGCGCGCGAAAAACCTTGAATTTTTTGAATCTTGCAAAATTTTAAACTCGAAAATTTTTCGGCAAAAAATCATTTTTTTCGATTTTTTCCGCTCGGGGGGCGCGCGAAAAAC